>NW_027316276.1:0-33204 GCF_026437365.1 Eucyclogobius newberryi | reverse complement strand
AACTTCAGGTGAACTTTAAAGTGAGTAATATGATCATAAAAACACAAACGAGAAATGACAAGTATCGTTCTTAATTATGAACATGAATATTCACCTAAAAACACTGCTCTGGTTTGTACGTGATCGTTACTTATACTTATACTTATCACCTACACTTAAATATATGAACACGAGCGTCAGATGAAGTACAAATACAAAATAGTCACAATCGAATCTAAACTATGACTCAAAAGTCCAGCTCCCATTAGTTTGTTCTGGACTCATTGGTTATGGGTTACCGTGGCGACGTTTTCCTCTCCTGCCTTTATAATAACCCTAATCATAACTCATTGCATTTATCTATCTCCATGGAGACGGGCACAAGCCAAAGACACGGCCGGACGCGCAACACGTCAACAAAGCGTCCAAACTCAACGTTTTAAATGAAATGTTAATACGTTTTTGAAGGAGAAAAACTTTTTAGTCAAGAATTTATTCAGACAAATATTAGTCACATGTTTTTTTAGAACAATTTCATTCTAAAATGATGAGTATTTTATGGAAGACATGTAAGTGCACTATCTATACGTTATTTAAAGTGATAACGCAAAAGAACTGGAACTGTAAAAGACCTGGTTTAGACCTGGAACTGTAAAAGACCTGGTTTAGACCTGGAACTGTTTAGACCTGGTTTAGACCTGGAACTGTAAAGACCTGGTTTAGACCTGGAACTGTTTAGACCTGGTTTAGACCTGGAACTGTAAAAGACCTGGTTTAGACCTGGAACTGTTTAGACCTGGTTTAGACCTGGAACTGTAAAAGACCTGGTTTAGACCTGGAACTGTTTAGACCTGGTTTAGACCTGGAACTGTAAAAGACCTGGTTTAGACCTGGAACTGTAAAAGACCTGGTTTAGACCTGGAACTGTTTAGACCTGGTTTAGACCTGGAACTGTAAAAGACCTGGTTTAGACCTGGAACTGTTTAGACCTGGTTTAGACCTGGAACTGAAAAGACCTGGTTTAGACCTGGAACTGTAAAGACCTAGATTAGACCTGGAACTGTAAAAGACCTGGTTTAGACCTGGAACTGAAAAGACCTGGTTTAGACCTGGAACTGTTTAGACCTGGTTTAGACCTGGAACTGAAAAGACCTGGTTTAGACCTGGAACTGTTTAGACCTGGTTTAGACCTGGAACTGTTTAGACCTGGTTTAGACCTGGAACTGTTTAGACCTGGTTTGTCGTTGAGCAGAAAATATAAAGAAACTTCAGCGCTTTAACACGATCAGCGCTAAACGTTTCTCCAGTAACTTGAATAAACTTTACAGGAACTTATCGCTCCGTCCGACAGAACCAAAACCAGAACCAAAGCCAGAACCAAAACCAGAACCAAAACCTCCCGGGCTCTGAGTAAACTGATTACAGCAGGAGTGAGGACAGAAGAGAGAAGAAGAGAAAGTGAAAGAATGTGAACGTTTCGATGTGAATTCCTTTAAACGAGCGCGAGAGCCTGAAGTGAGTCACAGAAGAGACGTTTCACAAGTTCAGTCACAATAAACATGTTTTAATGACGATCTTCCAGTTTAGTCCAGACGAAAGTGACAAATACTGAAGATGAACCGGATTTATTCGGTCTTAAATACGTGAAAAACAGAACTACTTCACTGTAAACTCTTTTTGTCGAGCACTAATTAGTCGCCACTGTTAGTTTCTAAGCGCTTTTCTCAACTTTCAGAGGCCTGAGCGGGGTTTCGCAGTCATGGTAACAACAACTAGCATGCTAACAGCGCACTTCCTGGTTTACTGACGATAATACGTGTTGGTTTTTCTATGTGCTTTTTATGTTGGAAAGACTGGATTTTGATTTTGTCGGTGCTAAAAGAGTTTAATAGAACAAACCAGAAGGTTTTGTTGTTGTTAGCGTGCTCAAAGCTAACCATTAGCTAGTGATTTGTTTTGGGCAACATCCCACTATTTCCCTTTTACGTTACAAGTTAATTAAACAGTTGAAACATGTCTCTCTGCACAAATCTGTCGGTCTCATCTACGGACAACAGTAAACTCCGAAATACTGTAACGTTCAGTCAAAGAGCTGAAGCTAACGCAGCTAACGAGGTCGGGCCGTCTCCAGCAGGTGGCGTCGGGTGTAGAAGTCGAGTTTCTGAGTTCTTTTTCCAACTTGTGCGAGTTTCATGTGCTTTGTTCAGCAGACAGAACACAGCCGTCTCATTTTGGCACAAAGAGCTGCTTTTACGACACAATATCAACACTGGGTCTAAGGACAAACCAGGCGCAGCCGCTTTAAAGCTGCACTATGTCACTTTTCTGGAGGATGTGTGAACAATGAGCACACGGTCTAGTCCTGATAAAAACATTCTTCTACTGTAGAAGTGCAGACAAATTGTTTATGTTAATCATATTTGGCAACGAGTGATGTATAAAAATGTGACCATTTACTGTACGATTTGTGGCTCTTGGTGAAACAAAATATATTTTCCTGTTAAACTGTTGTGTTTCTGCTGCAGCTTAATGATACATTTAAGGAATGTTTGAGAAGAAGTTGTTAGCATGTATGCTAAAAATGTATGCATAAATGTATGCTTGAAAACCTACTCAAAACAACACTTCTCCAACGCTAACTCTGAGGCTAACGTTAGCGCTGAGGATAACGCTATCTTTGAGGCTAACACTCTGAGGATAACGCTAACTCTGAGGCTAACACTCTGAGGATAACGCTAACTCTGAGGCTAACACTCTGAGGATAACGCTAACTTCGAGGCTAACACTCTGATGATAACGCTAACTTTGAGGCTAACACTCTGAGACTAACGCTGACTCTGAGGCTAACATTCTGAGGCTAATACTCTGAGGCTAACACTCTGATGATAACGCTAACTCTGAGGCTAACACTCTGAGGATAACGCTAACTCTGAGGCTAACACTCTGAGGATAACGCCAACTCTGAGGCTAACACTCTGATTCTAACACTCTGAGGCTAATACTCTGAGGCTAACACTCTGAGGCTAACACTCTGAGGATAATGCTAGCTCTGTCAGGGCTGGAAAGTTGTTATAAGTTTGGGTGAACCGAAATCAACAAAAATGAAATAAACAGTTTTAAAAGCGATTCACTTCAGATTCAGTGACTTCCTGTTTTAGTTCTAGTTCTCTTTTCAGGAGAACTGCCCTCAGAGCTTTCAAGAGCACGGACTTTGCGTCTGGAATATGACACCCAGACAGTTGGAAATGAGGCTCCTGCTAACGTTTATTAGCGTAGCCATTAGCATTAGCCTGTAAGTCCACTGGCCCCTCCTGACCACAGTCACACGTGACCCCATGACACACAACGGGGTCTTTGGGGCCTTGACGGAAGAGAAAGAACCCTTTGTTTTTGAGACTTTTTGTCGGCTGTGCCCACAGTGAGCATACGGCTTTCGTCCACAAGGGGGCAGCAGCAGCAGCAAATACATGAGTTATGTTCAAACAGAGCCGCTGCAGCAAAAAGCTATAGACACATCAAATACCTCAAAATTATATTGTTCCAGCTTCAAAACGAAACGATACGTCGATAATCACGGCTCAATCTCCACCGGGAAATGTCACATGTTCTTTCATTACAAACCGCGTCGTTATTTATGTTTTATGCCGCAAAATATACATTAACTCCGAGTAACTGCAAAAAGGAACCGGACAAAACGCATTTCGAGGGACGGATTTGACGGTAAAATAAGAACTCGTCTGATCTCTAAATGACACGTTTCAGTCGTACTCGTCACGTTTCCTGTGGATTTACCGCGAAGCCCCGAATAATCGAGCGCGAGGGCGATTCCGGACAGCGGACGCGGGTTTCCAAGTAAAACTGCCGACACGAGATGGAAGTGGAGACGCTGCGACAGCTCGAAACCAGAAGAGGAAGAAAAAGAGACAAATAATGTAAAGACAGCGATTTCAGTGTTTTATCACCTCGACTGAGCGCTGAAGCTAAGCAGGGCGGGGCCGCTCAGTGCCTGGAGGAGGGGCCACTTTGTAACAGATGAATAATGTTGTGCGAGTCAAGCGCATCAACTTCGCTACTGCAAAAAGTTAAAAAAAGATGAGAAAAATATCAATATCTTCATCGATTTTCATTCATTTCATCAATGTTTTTTTTTTTATTTTTTACGTTTAATCTACGGTTTTATATTGGAACAGAAAATATTTCAATTCCAAAAAGTAAAGCGACATTTTTATTTATTTCCCAATTTTTACGGTGACGGTGTTTCCTTCCCTGGTTCCTTCCCTGGTTCCTTCCCTGGTTCCTTCCCTGGTTCCTTCCCTGGTTCCTTCTCCAGTTCCTTCCCTGGTTCCTTCTCTGGTTTCTTCCCTGGTTCCTTCTCTGGTTCCTTCCCTGGTTCCTTCCCTGGTTCTGTCCCTGGTTCCTTCCCTGGTTGCTTCTCTGCTTCCTTCTCTGGTTCCTTCTCTGGTTTCTTCCCTGGTTCCTTCTCTGGTTCCGTCCCTGGTTCATTCTCTGGCTCCTTCCCTGGTTCCTTCTCCAGTTCCATCCTTGGTTCCGTACCTGGTTCCTTCTCTGGTTCCTTCCCTGGTTCCTTCTCTGTTTCCTTCCCTGGTTCCTTCCCTGGTTCCTTCTCTGGTTCCTACTCTGGTTCATTCTCTGGTTCCTTCTCTGGTTCCTTCCCTGGTTCCTTCCCTGGTATCTACTCCAGTTCCTTCTCTGGTTCCTTCCCTGGTTCCTTCTCCGATTCCGTCCCTGGTTCCTTCTCTGGTTCCTTCCCTGCTTCCTTCTCTGGTTCCTTCTCCGATTCCGTCCCTGGTTCTTTCTCTGGTTCTTTCTCTGGTTCCTTCTCTGGTTCCTTCTCTGGTTCCTTCCCTGGTTCCTTCCCTGGTTCCTTCTCTGGTTCCTTCTCTGGTTCCTTCCCTGGTTCCTTCCCTGGTTCCTTCTCTGGTTCGGTCCCTGGTTCCTTCCCTGGTTCCTTCTCTGGTTCCTACTCTGGTTCATTCTCTGGTTCCTTCTCTGGTTCCTTCCCTGGTTCCTTCCCTGGTATCTACTCCAGTTCCTTCTCTGGTTCCTTCCCTGGTTCTGTCCCTGGTTCCTTCCCTGGTTCCTTCTCCGATTCCGTCCCTGGTTCCTTCTCTGGTTCCTTCCCTGCTTCCTTCTCTGGTTCCTTCTCCGATTCCGTCCCTGGTTCTTTCTCTGGTTCCTTCTCTGGTTCCTTCTCTGGTTCCTTCTCTGGTTCCTTCCCTGGTTCCTTCCCTGGTTCCTTCTCTGGTTCGGTCCCTGGTTCCTTCCCTGGTTCCTTCCCTGGTTCCTTTTCTGGTTCCTTCCCTGGTTCCGTCCCTGGTTCCTTCTCTCTTTCACAGCTTTGGCCTCGTTCTGTGACTCACAAAATCACTCACTTTTCATTTATTTATGCTTTGTGTGAAGGAGGCGGAGCTAAGGTCTGAGGATGAGACACTTCCTCTAAAATAACTCTAGACGTTACAAGAGTTCAAATGTAGAACAAAGTGCAAATTATATAACCCTTTACTTTTTCTACGAATTGTAAGAACATTATTATTATTATTATTATGTATTTATTTATTTGTTTCTATTTGACATAAAAATCTACTTTTTAAGTTACATTATGTCCTGGTCAAACACTCATTAAATGTAATAATAATTCAAGAAAACTGGTGTCAAAATGAAATACATTTTTACATAACATTGTACATTTGTCTCTTGTTGTGAATATTAGAAAAAAAATAGATGAAACTTTTAGCATTTATTTTCATGACTAGTCAACTATAAAACAGAAACACACTTTGATCATTGTAATTATCATCTGGATTTGTGTAATTATATGTTTCAAATATCAAAATGGAATGAAACATTTCAGATTTTCATTAATATTTGAATTCTCTGTATTTCCACCTTTATTTGGTTGAAATGTGTTTAAAATGTCACCGTCTGTTGGTGATTGGTCCAAACGTGATGCATGATGGGAGCAGGGGCGTGGCCTGGATGACATCACTCACGGCTGATACCTGGGGGTGATGTCATGGCGGGTGATGTCATGGCTCAGAGTTGTTGTTGTTGTTGTTGTTTTATGGCGGTTGGCATCCAATTGTTGCATTACCGCCAGACTTTATTCCTCAGACTTTTCGTAGAGTGACACTTTCACAGTGAAACAGAGAGAGGAATGTGGGACTCTTCTATGACATCATCGACACATGTGACATATTCATATTGTTATTATTATTATAGTATTATTGATACTAATTATATAGTTATTGTTATAATGATAATCACAATCATTATAGAATGATAATAATATAGTGGGGTTAATTATTATGAATATTTATATTATAGTTATTATTATTATTGTTAATCATATTCCTATTATGACTCTTATATATATATTATTATATTATTATTGATGATAATGATAATAATGATAAAAACAATGTAATTGTTTTCGTTTTAAATTACAATTTAAAAGTAAGGTTAATTACCATTATTATTATTATTATTATTTTTATTATATAAGAGGGAGAGACATGGAGAGAGAGAAGAGAGAGAGAGAAGGAAGAAAAAGAGGAGAGAAGGAGGTAGAGAGAAGAGAGAGAGAAAGAAAAAGAGGAGAAAGAGAAAGAAAGAAGAAATAGAGGAGAAAGAATGAGGGAGAGAAAAGAGTGAAGGAGGTAGAGAGAGAGAGAGAGACATACACTGACAGAGAGAGAGAGAGAGAGAGAGAGGGGGCGGAGTCAGCCCGCGCGCTGTTTACTCCGCGTTGCTAAGCCTCACATTGCATCACCGTCAAACCAAACACAACAATAATCCTCACCGTCCCACAATGCAACCGGGGCTAAAAATAGGATGACGTCAGCCCCGCCCCGCCCCGCCCCGCCCGCCGTGCCCGGTGCGTGGTGCGGCGTGACGTCACGAGGCACGCAGCTAGAGAATCCCTCGCGCCACGCCCCCCTCCGCGCGCGCCGATAAAAGCGGGCGGTGATGCAACGTGCCGGTTACACACGCTTTGAGCCGCGGCACCGGAGAGACACACGGCGCACCGGGGACGCAACACGCACCGACGAACCGCACCGGACACGCAGCGGACACGCAGCGGACACGCAGCGGACACGCAGCGGACACGCACCGGACACGCACCGGACACGCACCGGACACACCGACGCTCTTTTCTCCGTTCTCTTCAGACCCCACGGAGCTCGTCCACAGGTGAGGCGGACGCGTCTGTTTGATGTCGGCAGCGGGAGAGACGCGAGCCCGGAGCCCGCTGTTGTTGCCGCGTTGCCCGGGGAGACGCGCGGAGGCTTTCCCGGTGTCTCCCTCCCCGCGAGCCCCCGGAGCCCGCGCGCGGTCCCGGTGACTCCGCAAACGGCTTTTTATCATGACGTTTGTGCCGCGGGTTTAATGATGTGGAGTTTATCATGTGTTTGTTCAGTGTTTGAAAACTTTGCTGCGCGTTTTAGTTTTTTTAGGTCTAATTTAATTTAAAGTTGGTCTTATTTCTCTCGGTTTTGTTCTTTGTTTTACGTCTGCGTTATTTCAATCAGAGAGAGAATAATAATCATAATCATAATCGTAATAATAATAATAATCATAATCATAATCATAATGAATAAACCACATAGTCCACTAAGGCGCGACATCACCGTAAAGTTAAATTAAATCAATCAAAACTTTCTGGTAAAACTTTATTTATTTTATTAGATTTAACTTTTTAAAATGACCTACAAAAGAAGTTTGATAAAGTGACAGAATATTGTCAATGTGTCTGTTTTTGGGGGTTAAAGTCGATCACGAAGACTTTTAATAATAGTAATAACACAGTAATAATCGGTTTATGTTCTTAAATCGACTTTGATGTGACCGTGTTGTTTAACTTAATCGTTTCCGTGTTGCTGAAGTTTGGCACTTGTTGCATCACGTTTGACCTCCGTCGTCATGGTTACTCAGCAGAAACCGGCTCCTTCTCAAACGGACACGCTTTAAGAGACAAAGCAGGAAGTGCATTTTATCTACTTTTTTGACTTTCTAAACATTAATTCAACAAAATAAAGTCTCATATATTTTTATCTGTTATAATAATAAAACACACGTGACATAAGATGCGTTTGCCCCGGTGTTTGCTGGGTCATTTCCTCGTGTGACGTCATCAATTTCAAACAGGAAGTGAAGTTTTAAACTTTAAAAAAAGAGCTTTTTTGAGACCGTTTTTTGTATAACTTGTAGCTACATTTAAACTCTATAAATCTGAACTGTATTTTAGTTCAAAGTACGGCCTGTAGGGGGCGCTCTAAAGCTGCAGCTGACTATGAATGACTCTTGATTGTAAAACCTGAAAGTCAAACGGGGATTTAACGTAATAATTCATCATTTTAAAGTGTCTTGAACGAGCCTCAACGTTCCCGTCCGTCAATAATCAATGAATGCGATTTAGTCTCACAAAATATTGAAAAACGTTCTAGATTTTCGACATAAAACTGGACTTTGTATAAGTTCCCGTGTGTTCTGTTCAGTAAAGGTCAAATATTGTATCGATACCCGTTCAAATGAGCGTCTGGTATCGTTTAGTATCTGAATATCGATATTTCCGATGCCGTACTCTGCGTTCGCTCGTTCGTTTCCTCGGGCGTGGTGGCGAAAGTGCCCGTCGTTGAGCGTTTCCTCGGGCGTGGTCGCGAAAGTGCCCGTCGTTGAGCGTTTCCTCGGGCGTGGTCGTGAAAGTGCCCGTCGTTGATCGTTTCCTCGGGCGTGGTCGCGAAAGTGCCCGTCGTTGAGCGTTTCCTCGGGCGTGGTCGTGAAAGTGCCCGTCGTTGAGCGTTTCCTCGGGCGTGGTCGTGAAAGTGCCCGTCGTTGAGCGTTTCCTCGGGCGTGGTCGTGAAAGTGCCCGTCGTTGAGCGTTTCCTCGGGCGTGGTCGTGAAAGTGCCCGTCGTTGAGCGTTTCCTCGGGCGTGGTCGTGAAAGTGCCCGTCGTTGAGCGTTTCCTCGGGCGTGGTCGTGAAAGTGCCCGTCGTTGAGCGTTTCCTCGGGCATGGTCGTGAAAGTGCCCGTCATTGACCGTTGCCGTGCGTTTTTCTGCCGTTTCCAGAATGATGCTGCAGCACCCGGGCCCCTCGCTGGCGGACATCAGCTGCTCGGCCCTGGTGCCCTGCCTGTCCCCGCCCGGCACGCTGACCCTGGAGGACTTCACCGGCTTCGGCTCACTGGTCAGGGAGGAGCTGCGCCTGACCATCCAGAGCAAGCGCCTGTCGTCCGGAGGCTTCAGCGCCGACGTGAGCTCGGACTGCGCCTCGTCCAGCAGCGAGAGGACGACGGGCGATCGCCTGCGGGGCCCGGGCGGCGCCAAGCGAGAGGTACGGCCACGCCCTTAAGAGTTTACGGCATCAGTTTATCACGCAAGGTTTTAATGTTGATGTTCTGTCGCAGTTCAACCCAGAAGAGGGCGAGCGCAGGAAGCGGCGCCGCGAGAGGAACAAGATCGCCGCCGCCAAATGTCGCAACAAGAAGAAGGAGAAGACTGAGACGCTCCAGATGGTACGTCCAAGTGTCTCTACGTCCAAGTGTCTCTACGTCCAAGGGCGTGTCCAGGGTCAGGTCCAGGTCGAGGGTCAGGTCGAGGGTCAGGTCGAGGGTCAGGTCGAGGGTCAGGTCGAGGGTCAGGTCGAGGGTCAGGTCGAGGGTCGGGTCAGGTCCTGGGTCAGGTCCTGGGTCAGGTCCTGGGTCAGGTCCTGGGTCAGGTCCTGGGTCAGGTCCTGGGTCAGGTCGAGGGTCAGGTCGAGGGTCGGGTCGAGGGTCAGGTCCTGGGTCAGGTCCTGGGTCAGGTCCTGGGTCAGGTCCTGGGTCAGGTCCTGGGTCAGGTCCTGGGTCAGGTCCTGGGTCAGGTCCTGGGTCAGGTCCAGGGTCAGGGTCAGGGTCAGGTCCTGGGTCAGGTCGAGGGTCAGGTCGAGGGTCAGGTCGAGGGTCCAGGTCGAGGGTCAGGTCGAGGGTCAGGTCGAGGGTCAGGTCGAGGGTCAGGTCGAGGGTCCAGGTCGAGGTCCAGGGTCAGGTCCAGGGTCAGGTCCAGGGTCAGGTCCAGGGTCACAATCGCAGAAGTCTTGGAAGAGTCTTTTACACGGTCTAATGTCCACTTTGACCTCTTCTGCAGGAGTCTGAGAAGCTGGAGTCGGTGAACGCCGAGCTGAAGAACCAGATCGAGGAGCTGAAGCAGCAGAAGCAGCAGCTGGTCTACATGCTCAACCTGCACCGCCCGACCTGCATCGTCCGGGCGCAGAACGGACGCACCCCCGAGGACGAGCGCAACCTGTTCCTCCAGCACATCAAGGAGAGCGCGCTACAGCTGCAGATGCTGACGGCCTCGGTGTCCTCCACCTCCTCCATGTCCTCGGTGTCCTCCACCATGTCCTCCATGTCCTCCATGTCCTCCACAAACACTTCAGTCACTTCCTCGTCAGACTCTGGACTCCTGTCACTGGAACACGTCCACTGCTCCGGGCACTGAACCGCACAACCTCCAGACTCGGACGTGCTCACCAAGCTGCTAAAACCCAGAGGAGACGCCTGCCAATCATCAGCGTGTCCCGCCCCCCACGCCCTCAAACCAAAGCTGCCGATTGGACGATGCACGACACTGTAGAAGACGCTGCGAAAAAACAATGATCCACACGAGTTGAAGGTAGTCAAATCCTTAAGGTCTCGTAAGAAAACCGATCTCAAACCGATCTTAAACCGCTCGGACACTTGTCGCAGTGCGGTACGCCCCGCCCACTCGCCCAAAACGAAGCCGCCGATTGGCCAAAACGTGATGCATTCGTATCGTACTGACAGGAGAGCACTTTTCCCCCACAGCTCCTGATGCAAACGGTCAGCGCCAAGGAAAGAGGAAGGACGAAACCCGGCACGTTTTCCTCGCACTCTCGACTCGTTGTCGTTTTTTTGTTTCCGCGGACGAATCGTTGAGCGCGTTCGGGACTCGACACAGAAGCGACCGAACAAACGACATTTTATTCACATTGAATGACATCCTTTGTTTCTTTGCAGTATTCAAATGTGAAATGACTTAAAAGTGCAGAGTTTTTGCTAAAAATGGAACAAAAAACAGCACAAATCTCTGGTCCAAAATTGTCGCTAGAAATGTAACGTAAACTTCTACGTAATCAACATAGTTTTTGGACGTTTCCCGCACTTAAACACAGACTGTCCTCCTTAACGTGTTCTGGAGAGTTCCGTGTCGTTTCGCCGCTGCTAATCTCAGGATCTACGCTGGAAGTAGCTCGCCGTCTCCAAACGCCTTTCTCCACGATCAGCCATAAACTGTGTAAATACGACTAACTGTCACGTCCTTGTTTGTTTGTTTGTGTGTTTTCTATTCCTGTTTGAAATGGGCCTGTGGCTGCTGCTGCTGCTGCTGCTGCTGCTGCTGCTGCTGCTGCTGCTGCTGCTGCTGCTGCTGCTGCTGCTGCTGCTGTTGTTGCCCCGGAAACACAAACGCCTCAGAATGTATTTTGTAGAAAGTATTTATTACCCATGTTTTGTCGCGCTGAAAAGAAAATATACTCTTTGAAAATGGCAACGTGTGTTTTCAATGTCCCAAAAAACATGAACGATGAAGATGATGAAGCCACATTTACTCAGAGTTTAACCACAATTTCAGTTTTAAATCACAAACACACACATCAGCTGCACACACTGGAATGTAGCCAAAGATCGCACAATATCAATATCTTAACACCGCTCGATATCGTAACACTGTAACGCTCAAGATCGTAAAACTGTAACGCTCGAGATCGTAACGCTCGAGATCGTAACACTGTAACGCTCGCGATCGTAACATATCATAACACTAACGCTCGAGATCGTAACACTGTAACGCTCGAGATCGTAAAACTGTAACGCTCGAGATCGTAACACTGTAACGCTCGATCGTAACACTGTAACGCTCGATCGTAACACTGTAACGCTCGAGATCGTAACACTGTAACGCTCGATCGTAACACTGTAACGCTCGAGATCGTAACACTGTAACGCTCGCGATCGTAACACTGTAACGCTCACGATCGTAACACTGTAACGCTCGCGATCGTAACATATCATAACACTGTAACGCTCGATATCATAACACTGTAACGCTCGAGATCGTAACACTGTAACGCTCGATCGTAACACTGTAACGCTCGATCGTAACACTGTAACGCTCGAGATCGTAACACTGTAACGCTCGAGATCGTAACACTGTAACGCTCGAGATCGTAACACTGTAACGCTCGAGATCGTAACACTGTAACGCTCGATCGTAACACTGTAACGCTCGAGATCGTAACACTGTAACGCTCTAGATCGTAACACTGTAACGCTCTAGATCGTAACACTGTAACGCTCTAGATCGTAACACTGCAGCGCTCTAGATCGTAACACTGCAGCGCTCTAGATCGTAACACTGCAGCGCTCTAGATCGTAACACTGCAGCGCTCTAGATCGTAACACTGTAACTCTCTAGATGGTGACACGGTGTAATGCTTGAGATCATAACGCTAAGGTTCAATATCGTAACTCTAACGTTCGATATCATAACTCTAACGTTCGGTATCGTAACTCTAACATTCGATATCGTAACTCTAACGTTCGATATCGTAACTCTAACGTTCGATATCGTAACTCAAACAGTCGATATTGCAACAACAAAGTTAAAAAAAAGTCTTGTTCGTTCTTGATTCTAGTTTTTTTGGTTTAATTTCACTGAACTTCAAAATATCTCTCAGAATATTGCAGTAATACTACAAAATACTGCGTCTTTCCTCATCCAGCCCCAGTACAAACACAGACGCTCTGTAATACTGTGTAAACTCTCAGTATTTCAGAAGATTGACATGATTTCATTACATGTTGTTTTATTGCGGTTGCACTATTGTGTTTTTATACCTTTTGAAATGTGTCAAATAAAGTCTTAAAAAGCTGAGTCATGTTTAGTCATGTTTGTGTTTCCTCCAGTTGCATCAGACGATTATGACTCTATTATTTAATCCTTCTTCCTTTTAATATAATATAATAATATTTCACCTGAACCTGAAGTATTTACAGAGCATTATTTTTAAAGTTTAAATGATTCGTTTTGGAGCAACACAAAATAATTAAATAGAAAGAGTTAACATCATGATTTTTAAGTTAAATTATAATTCGATATCATAGCCCTTCGCGGCCCCCCGGGGCCCCCCGGGGCCCCTCTCTTACTCAAGCAAAGTCAGGATTAAAGTAAATGTTTTCCACTGGGTCGAGTCGTTTCTCTGGTTCAGACACGACTTTGTGCAGTGTCACTGTGACTCACAACTGATGATGAAACTCTGTGCAAACATCCTCTTCTGAGACGCACAACACACACATGTAACACACACACGTAACATACACATATGTAACACACACACGTAACACACACACATATGTAACACACACATGTAACACACACACGTAACACACACACATATGTAACACACACATGTAACACACACACGTAACACACACACATATGTAACACACACATGTAACACACACACGTAACACACACACATATGTAACACACACACACATGTAACACACACACGTAACACACACACATGTAACACACACACGTAACACACACACATATGTAACACACACACATGTAACACACACACGTAACACACACACATATGTAACACACACACATGTAACACGTAACACAGACACATATGTAACACACAAACACATGTAACACACACACACACACATGTAACACACAAACACATGTAACACACACACACATGTAACACACACACACACACACACATGTAACACACACACGTAACACACACACACATATGTAACACACACACATGTAACACACACACGTAACACACACACATATGTAACACACAAACACATGTAACACACACACACACACATGTAACACACAAACACATGTAACACACACACACACACACATGTAACACACACACACACACACACATGTAACACACACACGTAACACACACACATATGTAACACACACACACACATGTAACACACACACACACACATGTAACACACATATGTAACACACACACACACACATGTAACACACACACACACACATGTAACACACATATGTAACACACACACATATGTAACACACACACACATGTAACACACACGTAACACACACACACACACGTAACACACACACATGTAACACACACACACATACACACACACATGTAACACACACACGTAACACACATGTGTAACACACACACACACACATGTAACACACACAGGCACACACACACACACACACACACACACACGCACACACACACACACATGTAACACACACACACACACACATGTAACACACACACACATGTAACACACACACACACACACACATGTAACCCACACACATAACACACACACGTAACACACACACATGAAACACACACACACATGTAACACACACACACACACACACACACACACACACATGTAACACACACACGACACACACACACACACACATGTAACACACACACACACACACATGTAACACACACACACACACACATGTAACACACACACACATGTAACACACACACGACACACGCACACACATGTAACACACACACGACACACACACACACACACACACACATGTAACACACACACACACACATGTAACACACACACACACACACACACATGTAACACACACACACATGTAACACACACACGACACACGCACACACATGTAACACACACACGCCACACACACACACACACATGTAACACACACACACACACACATGTAACACACACACACACACACACACACATGTAACACACACACACATGTAACACACACACACACACACACACATGTAACACACACACACACACACACATGTAACACACACACACACACACACACACACACATGTAACACACACACACACACACACACACATGTAACACACACACACACACACATGTAACACACACACACACACACACACACATGTAACACACACACACACACACACACATGTAACACACACACACACACACACACACATGTAACACACACACACACACACACACACACACATGTAACACACACACACACACACACACACACACACGACTTAAAACGATCAGAAATGTCTCATTTATTCAACTTATTAAATGTTTTTGTCATTATTTGGTGACGTTCTTAGAGGGGCGTGTCCAGGGGCAGGTCCAGGGGCAGGTCCAGGGGCAGGTCCAGGTCCAGGGGCAGGTCCAGGGGCAGGTGCAGGGGCAGGTCCAGGGGCAGGTCCAGGGGCAGGTCCAGGGGCAGGTGCAGGGGCAGGTCCAGGGGCAGGTCCAGGGGCAGGTCCGGTCATGACCAGGTCCAGGGGCAGGTCTAGGGGCAGGTCCAGGGGCAGGTCCAGGGGCAGGTCCAGGGGCAGGTCCAGGTCCAGGGGCAGGTCCAGGGGCAGGTGCAGGGGCAGGTCCAGGGGCAGGTCCAGGGGCAGGTCCAGGGGCAGGTCCGGTCATGACCAGGTCCAGGGGCAGGTCCAGGGGCAGGTCCAGGGACAGGTCCGGGCAGGTCCAGGGGCAGACCCAGGGGCAGACCCAGGGGCAGACCCAGGGGCAGACCCAGGGGCAGGTGCAGGGGCAGGTGCAGGGGCAGGTGCAGGGGCAGGTCCAGTACTGCAGTTGTACACAGATGACATCATCATGTTCATGACCTCTGAGTCAGAAGCACAGATTGTTCCGTCGCTGCCTCTCATTATTCCTCTCGTAAAACAATTAGTCTGTATTATTATTATTATTATATTTATCATTATTATTATTGCCCATTTTAGTTGTTACAATTTAAGCCTCATCATGTATTTGAAAGTCTTTAGTCATTATTTGAATAACTTGTCATTTTGAACCCTTTGAATCTGTTTGTATTTCGTCAATAGAAGAGACATTTTGATTTTAGATTCATTTATTACACACAAATATGACACAGGCAGAGGTGATTCCACAGCTGTTACCATAGCAACCGGACTGTAAACAAGAGCCAAACAGTTCTGATCTGACACAATAAGACCATAAAACAACTTTATTTAGTCCAACCACGGTTTAAACTGTCTCTGTGTCGCACACTGATGACATCACACACGGACTCAGCTCCACTTCCTGTCATTTTATACTTTTCAAAATGTCGTCTCAAACTGTAACTTAACGGAAGTAAAACTGTGATCAATATTTACAGTTGTAAAGTGCACAAACGCTCAGCACTTCTCCCTCTGCAGTGCACACGGCAGTGAAGAGGGGGGGGCCGGACACCAGCGGCATTGTGGGACGTGTAGTTTCAGCCATAAAAACGAAAGTTACGGAAAGTTTACTGTGTAAAAAGTATTTCATGATTTTATTACATATTAATGTTTATTGCGGTTGCACTATTGTGTTTTTATACCTTTTGAAATGTGTCAAATAAAGTCATGTTTAGTCATGTTTGTGTTTCCTCCAGTTGCATCAGACGATTATGACTCTATTATTTAATCCTTCTTCCTTTTAATATAATATAATAATATCTCACCTGAACCTGAAGTATTTACAGAGCATTATTTTTAAAGTTTAAATGATTCGTTTTGGACAAACACAAAATGTAAGTTAAATTGTAATTTAACTTATAAACTTTAATTTAATTTATACATTTATTTGTTTTATGATTTTGAATGTTTTAGTTTGATATTGTTGTTTCTGACACTTAAACACAGCAAAAAGGTTGATTTAATGAGTTCTTTTGACTGATAGAAACAGACTTTCATGATTTCCTTACACCCAGTGGCCCCCCGCGGCCCCCAGCGGCCCCTCACGACCCTCACAGCCCCTCAGTGACTCCTCTGGGCAGTGACTCCTCTGGACAGTGACTCCTCTGGACAGTGACTCCTCTGGGCGGTGACTCCTCTGGACAGTGACTCCTCTGGACAGTGACTCCTCTGGACAGTGACTCCTCTGGGCGGTGACTCCTCTGGGCGGTGACTCCTCTGGGCGGTGACTCCTCTGGACGGTGACTCCTCTGGACAGTGACTCCTCTGGACAGTGACTCCTCTGGGCAGTGACTCCTCTGGGCGGTGACTCCTCTGGGCGGTGACTCCTCTGGACAGCGACTCCTCTGGACGGTGACTCCTCTGGACAGTGACTCCTCTGGACGGTGACTCCTCTGGACGGCGACTCCTCTGTGCGGTGACTCCTCTGGACGGTGACTCCTCTGGGCAGTGACTCCTCTGGGCAGTGACTCCTCTGGGCAGTGACTCCTCTGGACGGTGACTCCTCTGGGCAGTGACTCCTCTGGGCAGTGACTCCTCTGGGCAGTGACTCCTCTGGGCAGTGACTCCTCTGGGCGGTGACTCCTCTGGACGGTGACTCCTCTGGGCGGTGACTCCTCTGGGCGGTGACTCCTCTGGGCGGTGACTCCTCTGGGCGGTGACTCCTCTGGGCAGTGACTCCTCTGGACAGTGACTCCTCTGGGCAGTGACTCCTCTGGACGGTGACTCCTCTGGGCAGTGACTCCTCTGGGCAGTGACTCCTCTGGACAGTGACTCCTCTGGGCGGTGACTCCTCTGGGCGGTGACTCCTCTGGGCGGTGACTCCTCTGGGCGGTGACTCCTCTGGGCAGTGACTCCTCTGGACAGTGACTCCTCTGGGCAGTGACTCCTCTGGACGGTGACTCCTCTGGACAGTGACTCCTCTGGGCAGTGACTCCTCTGGACGGTGACTCCTCTGGGCAGTGACTCCTCTGGGCAGTGACTCCTCTGGACAGTGACTCCTCTGGACAGTGACTCTTCTGGGCAGTGACTCCTCTGGGTGCGTTTGGTCTGAGGGATTCACAGTTTGGGAAAGACAATTATGAACCACGTCATTATTTGTTAAAGTTCAGACGTGAGTCACAGCCGTTTATGTCACACAGAAAGTTCTTTTGAGATGCACCAAAGTCCTGACAAAACACAAGAGTGATGGCGTCTGGACACAGTCTGGACACAGTCTGGACACTGGACACAGTCTGGACACTGGACACAGTCTGGACACTGTCTGGACACTGGACACAGTCTGGACACAGTCTGGACACAGTCTGGACACTGGACACAGTCTGGACACAGTCTGGACACTGGACACTGTCTGGACACAGTCTGGACACTGTCTGGACACTGGACACAGTCTGGACACTGTCTGGACACTGTCTGGACACTGGACACAGTCTGGACACTGGACACAGTCTGGACACTGTCTGGACACTGTCTGGACACTGGACACAGTCTGGACACTGGACACAGTCTGGACACTGTCTGGACACTGGACACTGTCTGGACACTGGACACAGTCTGGACACTGTCTGGACACTGTCTGGACACTGGACACAGTCTGGACACAGTCTGGACACTGGACACAGTCTGGACACTGTCTGGACACTGTCTGGACACTGGACACAGTCTGGACACTGTCTGGACACTGTCTGGACACTGGACACAGTCTGGACACTGGACACAGTCTGGACACTGTCTGGACACTGTCTGGACACTGGACACAGTCTGGACACTGGACACAGTCTGGACACTGTCTGGACACTGGACACTGTCTGGACACTGGACACAGTCTGGACACTGTCTGGACACTGTCTGGACACTGGACACAGTCTGGACACAGTCTGGACACTGGACACAGTCTGGACACTGTCTGGACACTGTCTGGACACTGGACACAGTCTGGACACAGTCTGGACACTGGACACAGTCTGGACACTGTCTGGACACTGTCTGGACACTGGACACAGTCTGGACACAGTCTTGACACTGGACACAGTCTGGACACTGTCTGGACACTGTCTGGACACTGGACACAGTCTGGACACAGTCTGGACACAGTCTGGACACTGGACACAGTCTGGACACTGTCTGGACACTGGACACAGTCTGGACACTGTCTGGACACTGGACACAGTCTGGACAGAGTAGAAGAACGCGAAGAACACGAGGTCAGAGGACGGCTTACACTGAAGTAACTGAGAGTAACTGAGTAACAGAAAGTAACAGAGAGTAACTAAGAGTAACTGGACACAGAGGTACATAAGTAACAAAGTACTTTCACTGCACTACATCTTTGAACTGGACTAAAAAGTGAAAGTATTTGATCTTGTGGCATTAGAACTCACCTAACCCACACATTTGAATACTTTAATGTTCTCAAAAGTACTTTTACTTCCTGCACACTGAGCGACACGAGGCGGACACAGAGCGTTTAGAGGAAGTGTTCACTGTGGTTCCTGGTTCCTGCCCCTGAACCAGGAGGAAACAGGTTCAAGTTCCTTCTGGACATTCTGCTTTTATCATCGTCAACTTCCTGTTTGTGGATTTGTACTTTCCGGGACTTTGTCGTGAGCGAAACGACGGCGGGAGCGAACTTCACGCCGCTGCTCGGCCTTAAACCAACGTAAAAGTACTGCAGTAACTTTGACTGTGAATACTTCTTACTGCGACTGCTGCGCTGCGTCGTTTCGTCCAAAGTACTTTCTGTAATACTTGCAGGTTGTGTGTGTTTTTCAAGACTTTAGTGTCGAAGGTTTAAAAGACAAAAAGGTTTTTAGAGTGAAATGGGAGGGAAGAGACGGGAGGACATGCAGCAAACTGTCACGCACATGTGCTGCCGCTTTAACCTCCGGACCACACTTTGACAAATATTTAAACATGTACTTCAATACTTTTACTGAAGTGTGATACTTTTGTAACTGTAGTTGTACTTCAGGGACAAATATATGACTTATTTGAGTTGGCCACGGTCCAGGGTGAACCCCGCCTAAGGCCCAAAGTCACTGGGCTCCAGTCACACGCGACCCCGAAAGGGAACGAGCGGTACAGACTGGATGGATAATGTAAAACTGTGTAAGTCCACAGCGCCCTCTGCAGGACACAGCCCTCTGCAGGACACAGCGCCCTCTGCAGGTCACAGCGCCCTCTGCAGGACACAGTCCTCTGCAGGACACAGTCCTCTGCAGGTCACAGCGCCCTCTGCAGGACACAGCGCCCTCTGCAGGACGCAGCGCCCTCTGCAGGACGCAGCGCCCTCTGCAGGACACAGTCCTCTGCAGGACACAGTCCTCTGCAGGTCACAGCGCCCTCTGCAGGACACAGCGCCCTCTGCAGGACGCAGCGCCCTCTGCAGGACGCAGCGCCCTCTGCAGGACACAGCGCCCTCTGCAGGTCACAGCGCCCTCTGCAGGACGCAGCGCCCTCTGCAGGACGCAGCGCCCTCTGCAGGACGCAGCGCCCTCTGCAGGTCACAGCGCCCTCTGCAGGTCACAGCCCTCTGCAGGACACAGCGCCCTCTGCAGGTCACAGCCCTCTGCAGGACGGCGCCCTCTGCAGGACACAGCGCCCTCTGCAGGACACAGTCCTCTGCAGGACACAGCGCCCTCTGCAGGACACAGCTCCCTCTGCAGGTCACAGCGCCCTCTGCAGGTCACAGCGCCCTCTGCAGGACACAGCGCCCTCTGCAGGACACAGCGCCCTCTGCAGGACACAGCGCACTCTGCAGGTCACAGCCCTCTGCAGGACAGCGCCCTCTGCAGGACACAGCGCCCTCTGCAGGACACAGCTCTCTGCAGGACACAGCGCCCTCTGCAGGTCACAGCGCCCTCTGCAGGACACAGCCCTCTGCAGGACACAGCGCCCTCTGCAGGTCACAGCGCCAAAACTGCAATAAAAATGCATTTTTCAAATGAGACAAACAAATGTTTGACCCTAAAATAAAGACCTAAACCAAAGACACTAAACTAAAGACCCTAAATGAAAGACCCTAAACTAAATATCCAAAACTAAAGACCCTAAACTAAAGACACTAAAGACCCTAAACTAAAGACCCTAAACAAAGGACCCTGAACTAAAGACGCTAAACTAAAGACCTAAACTAAATACACTAAACTAAAGACAGCTAAAATAAAGACCTAAACTAGAGACACTAAACTAAAGACCCTAAAATAAAGACCTAAACTAAAGACCCTAAACGAAAGACCCTAAACGAAAGATGCTGAACTAAAGACCCTAAACTAAAGACACTAAAATAAAGACCCTAAACTAAAGATCCTAAACTAAAGACCCTAAACTAAAGACACTAAAGACCCTAAACTAAAGACCCTAAACAAAAGACGCTAAACTAAATACCCTAAACTAAAGACCCTAAAATAAAGACCTAAATTAAGGACCCTAAAATAAAGACCTAGACTAAAGACACTAAACTAAAGACGCTAAACTAAATACCCTAAACTAAAGACCTAAACTAAAGACGCTAAACTAAAGACCTAAACTAAATACACTAAACTAAAGACCCTAAAATAAAGACCTAAACTAAACACACTAAACTAAAGACCCTAAAATAAAGACCTAAATTAAGGACCCTAAAATAAAGACCTAAACTAAAGACACTAAACTAAAGACGCTAAACTAAAGACCTAAACTAAATACACTAAACTAAAGACCCTAAAATAAAGACCTAAACTAAATACACTGAACTAAAGACCCTAAAATAAAGACCTAAATTGAAGACCCTAAAATAAAGACCTAAACTAAAGACCCTAAAATAAAGACCTAAACTAAAGACACTAAACTAAAGACCCTAAAATATAGACCTAAACTAAAGACCCTAAAATATAGACCTAAACTAAAGACACTAAACTAAAGACCCTAAGCTAAAGACCCTAAACGAAAGACGCTAAACGAAAGACCCTAAACGAAAGACGCTGAACTAAAGACCTAAACTAAAGACATTAAACTTAAGACCCTAAACTTAAGACCCTAAACTAAAGACCTGGTTTAGTCTTTTTTTGAACTAAATAAAGGTGCACATTTGAGGACTGAAGCTTCTAGAGACAGAATATTTAAGTGTGGCATTGATGAAAATCTAAAAGATTTGCATATCTAAAATATGAATAATAGTTAAATTAATAGTCTTAGATAAACGTTTAGTCCAGACAAACGATTAACGATGATCGAAGCTCATTTAATGTGGATTAGTCACTTCTTTAGATGAACTTGTTCTGCATTTCCCTCCCGCCGCCAGCAGAGAGCGCCCTCCCCACAGTCTTTGTCCTCTCAAGTCATTGTCCACGTCCAGCCCCTGTCCAGCCCCTGTCCAGCCCCTGTCCAGCCCCGTCTTCAGTCAGATCCCGGGACAAGGACCCAAGAGACGGCGCGAGGACCACAAGGGCCGTGCGTAAAAGCGCGTGGAAACATGACGTGTTCCGGTTAGTCCAGAGCTGGTTTGGTTCCGGGACAGTCCCACTTCAGCCCCAGTTTGGACCTGAACATGCAGAAGACGGAACCATGAACTGGGACTAAAGCCGCGCAGACGCAATGGAAGTTCCTCTCAGATGAGTCGGAACTAAACGTGTCCTTTTGGCGTTTGGGAGAAAAACGGGAGAAAAACGGGAGACGTAACGAACGGAAACATGAACCGGCAGCAGACGCAGCAGACGCAGCAGGGAGTGGTTCTAACGGGTTACCATAGCAACGCGGAGCTGCTGCCCAAGCGCGAGGCCCCCGGTGTGCACAGGTGAGAGAGAGAGGCATGATCCCGCTGTAGTCTGGACCAGGACCCGGACCCGGTCTGGACCCGATTTAGTCCCGGTCTGGACCCGATTTAGTCCCGGTCTGGACCCGATTTAGTCCCGGTCTGGACCCGATTTAGTCCCGGTCTGAACCCGATTTAGTCCCGGTCTGGACCCGATTTAGTCCCGGTCTGGACCCGATTTAGTCCCGGTCTGGACCCGATTTAGTCCCGGTCTGGACCCGATTTAGTCCCGGTCTGGACCCGATTTAGTCCCGGTCTGGACCCGATTTAGTCCCGGTCTGGACCCGATTTAGTCCCGGTCTGGACCCGATTTAGTCCCGGTCTGAACCTGATTTAGTCCCGGTCTGGACCCGATTTAGTCCCGGTCTGGACCTGATTTAGTCCCGGTCTGGACCCGATTTAGTCCCGGTCTGGACCTGATTTAGTCCCGGTCTGGACCCGATTTAGTCCCGGTCTGGACCCGATTTAGTCCCGGTCTGGACCTGATTTAGTCCCGGTCTGGACCTACATTTCCACACTGATCATAAATAATGCGTTTTCTTTTTACAACATAAAAACAAACACATGGAACAAAACAAGAGAAAAACAAGAAACCGAAAGTAAAAAGGCAAAAGACAAAATTGTGCATAAAATCTCGTCAGAGTCTCGTGTTCCAAAGTCTGTCAGAAGAATTCACAACGTGATCTTTAGTGTTTTTGAGTGTCGGATCCACAGACAGTTCCACCGCAGGAGTTCAGAGGCCCAAAGACAGTTCCCACCGCAGGAGTTCAGAGGCCCAAAGACAGTTCCCACCGCAGGAGTTCAGAGGCCCAAAGACAGTTCCCACAGCAGGAGTTCAGAGGCCCAAAGACAGTTCCCACCGCAGGAGTTCAGAGGCCCAAAGACAGTTCCCACCGCAGGAGTTCAGAGGCCCAAAGACAGTTCCCACCGCAGGAGTTCAGAGGCCCAAAGACAGTTCCCACCGCAGGAGTTCAGAGGCCCAAAGACAGTTCCCACCGCAGGAGTTCAGAGGCCCAAAGACAGTTCCCACAGCAGGAGTTCAGTGGCCCAAAGACAGTTCCCTCCGCAGGAGTTCACAGGCCCAAAGACAGTTCCCACCGCAGGAGTTCAGAGGCCCAAAGACAGTTCCCACCGCAGGAGTTCAGAGGCCCAAAGACAGTTCCCACAGCAGGAGTTCAGAGGCCCAAAGACAGTTCCCTCCGCAGGAGTTCAGTGGCCCAAAGACAGTTCCCTCCGCAGGAGTTCAGAGGCCCAAAGACAGTTCCCACCGCAGGAGTTCAGAGGCCCAAAGACAGTTCCCACCGCAGGAGTTCAGAGGCCCAAAGACAGTTCCCACCGCAGGAGTTCAGAGGCCCAAAGACAGTTCCACCGCAGGAGTTCAGAGGCCCAAAGACAGTTCCCACCGCAGGAGTTCAGAGGCCCAAAGACAGTTCCCACCGCAGGAGTTCAGAGGCCCAAAGACAGTTCCCACCGCAGGAGTTCAGAGGCCCAAAGACAGTTCCCACCGCAGGAGTTCAGAGGCCCAAAGACAGTTCCCACCGCAGGAGTTCAGAGGCCCAAAGACAGTTCCCTCCGCAGGAGTTCAGAGGCCCAAAGACAGTTCCCACAGCAGGAGTTCAGAGGCCCAAAGACAGTTCCCACCGCAGGAGTTCAGAGGCCCAAAGACAGTTCCCACCGCAGGAGTTCAGAGGCCCAAAGACAGTTCCCACCGCAGGAGTTCAGAGGCCCAAAGACAGTTCCCACAGCAGGAGTTCAGAGGCCCAAAGACAGTTCCCACAGCAGGAGTTCAGTGGCCCAAAGACAGTTCCCTCCGCCGGAGTTCAGAGGCCCAAAGACAGTTCCCACCGCAGGAGTTCAGAGGCCCAAAGACAGTTCCCACCGCAGGAGTTCAGAGGCCCAAAGACAGTTCCCACAGCAGGAGTTCAGAGGCCCAAAGACAGTTCCCACAGCAGGAGTTCAGTGGCCCAAAGACAGTTCCCTCCGCAGGAGTTCAGAGGCCCAAAGACAGTTCCCACAGCAGGAGTTCAGAGGCCCAAAGACAGTTCCCACAGCAGGAGTTCACAGGCCCAAAGACAGTTCCCACAGCAGGAGTTCAGAGGCCCAAAGACAGTTCCCTCCGCAGGAGTTCAGAGGCCCAAAGACAGTTCCCACAGCAGGAGTTCAGAGGCCCAAAGACAGTTCCCACAGCAGGAGTTCAGTGGCCCAAAGACAGTTCCCTCCGCAGGAGTTCAGAGGCCCAAAGACAGTTCCCACAGTAGGAGTTCAGAGGCCCAAAGACAGTTCCCACAGCAGGAGTTCAGAGGCCCAAAGACAGTTCCCACAGCAGGAGTTCACAGGCCCAAAGACAGTTCCCACCGCAGGAGTTCAGAGGCCCAAAGACAGTTCCCACCGCAGGAGTTCAGAGGCCCAAAGACAGTTCCCACAGCAGGGGTTCACAGGCCCAAAGACAGTTCCCACGGGTGGGGCACTTCTGAAACGACCACGTGGAAAGACGGATCCCATGGTCATGGATGAGACGTCAGTGTGTTTGAGAAGGTCAGATCATGAGCATTTGAGAAGAAACTAATGTCCTCTAAAAATGTGACTGAACCTCTTTTTAGTTTGTAGGCGTCGCTGCCCCGCCCACAAGTGCAAAGGTCAAGTTAATATTGAATCCCAAAATATATTGTCATTGTTCTTTATATAGTTATTATTGTGTAATAAATCTTTAGATCCAGTAAATAAATACCACAGGGTCAAATCTAAGAGTAAAGATTTAGTCCTGGTTTAGTCCTTGTTTATACCTGGTTTAGTCCTGGTTTAGTCCAGGTTTAGTCCTGGTTTAGTCCAGGTTTAGTCCTGGTTTAGTCCTGGTTTAGTCCTTGTTTATACCTGGTTTAGTCCTGGTTTAGACCTGGTTTAGTCCTGGTTTAGACCTGGTTTAGTCCTGGTTTAGTCCTGGTTTAGTCCTGGTTTAGTCCTGGTTTAGACCTGGTTTAGTCCTGGTTTAGACCTGGTTAAGACCTGGTTTAATCCTGGTTTAGTCCTGGTTTAGTCCTGGTTTAGTCCAGGTTTAGTCCTGGTTTAGTCCTGGTTTAGTCCTTGTTTATACCTGGTTTAGTCCTGGTTTAGACCTGGTTTAGTCCTGGTTTAGTCCTGGTTTAGTCCTGGTTTAGTCCTGGTTTAGACCTGGTTTAGTCCTGGTTTAGACCTGGTTTAGACCTGGTTTAATCCTGGTTTAGTCCTGGTTTAGTCCTGGTTTAGTCCTGGTTTAGTCCTGGTTTAAACCTGGTTTAGTCCTGGTTTAGAGCTGGTTTAGTCCTGGTTTAGTCCTGGTTCAGTCCTGGTTTAGTCCTGGTTTAGACCTGGTTTAGTCCTGGTTTAGACCTGGTTTAGACCTGGTTTAATCCTGGTTTAGTCCTGGTTTAGTCCTGGTTTAGACCTGGTTTAGTCCTGGTTTAGACCTGGTTTAGACCTGGTTTAATCCTGGTTTAGTCCTGGTTTAGTCCTGGTTTAGTCCTGGTTTAGTCCTGGTTTAGTCCTGCTTTAGTCCTGGTTTGGACCTGCTTTAGTCTCATAGCTGTAATGACCTTGTTTACGAGCTTCAGGGGCCAAAGCTCAAAGTTCGTGTAACAATTACTATTTGAGACAAAACCCGGTTCAGTCGTGAACCAGGAGCACACACACTGTTGTCGTACACACACACTGTTGTCGTACACACACTGTTGTCGTACACACACACTGTTGTCGTACACACACACTGTTGTCGTACACACACTGTTGTCGTACACACACTGTTGTCGTACACACACACTGTTGTCGTACACACACTGTTGTCGTACACACACACTGTTGTCGTACACACACTGTTGTCGTACACACACTGTTGTCGTACACACACACTGTTGTCGTACACACACTGTTGTCGTACACACACTTTTGTCGTACACACACACTGTTGTCGTACACACACTGTTGTCGTACACACACTGTTGTCGTACACACACACTGTTGTCGTACACACACTGTTGTCGTACACACACTGTTGTCGTACACACACTGTTGTCGTACACACACACTGTTGTCGTACACACACTGTTGTCGTACACACACACTATTGTCGTACACACACTGTTGTCGTACACACACTGTTGTCGTACACACACACTGTTGTCGTACACACACTGTTGTCGTACACACACACTGTTGTCGTACACACACACTGTTGTCGTACACACACTGTTGTCGTACACACACACTGTTGTCGTACACACACACTGTTGTCGTACACACACTGTTGTCGTACACACACTGTTGTCGTACACACACACTGTTGTCGTACACACACACTGTTGTCGTACACACACTGTTGTCGTACACACACACTGTTGTCGTACACACACACTGTTGTCGTACACACACACTGTTGTCGTACACACACTGTTGTCGTACACACACACTGTTGTCGTACACACACTGTTGTCGTACACACACACTGTTGTCGTACACACACTATTGTCGTACACACACTGTTGTCGTACACACACACTGTTGTCGTACACACACTGTTGTCGTACACACACACTGTTGTCGTACACACTGTTGTCGTACACACACACTGTTGTCGTACACACACTGTTGTCGTACACACACTGTTGTCGTACACACACACTGTTGTCGTACACACACTGTTGTCGTACACACACACTGTTGTCGTACACACACTGTTGTCGTACACACACTGTTGTCGTACACACACACTGTTGTCGTACACACACTGTTGTCGTACACACACACTGTTGTCGTACACACACACTGTTGTCGTACACACACACTGTTGTCGTACACACACTGTTGTCGTACACACACACTGTTGTCGTACACACACACTGTTGTCGTACACACACTGTTGTCGTACACACACTGTTGTCGTACACACACTGTTGTCGTACACACACACTGTTGTCGTACACACACTGTTGTCGTACACACACACTGTTGTCGTACACACACTGTTGTCGTACACACACTGTTGTCGTACACACACACTGTTGTCGTACACACACTGTTGTCGTACACACACACTGTTGTCGTACACACACTGTTGTCGTACACACACTGTTGTCGTACACACACTGTTGTCGTACACACACACTGTTGTCGTACACACACTGTTGTCGTACACACACTTTTGTCGTACACACACACTGTTGTCGTACACACACTGTTGTCGTACACACACTGTTGTCGTACACACACACTGTTGTCGTACACACACTGTTGTCGTACACACACTGTTGTCGTACACACACTGTTGTCGTACACACACACTGTTGTCGTACACACACTGTTGTCGTACACACACACTATTGTCGTACACACACTGTTGTCGTACACACACACTGTTGTCGTACACACACACTGTTGTCGTACACACACTGTTGTCGTACACACACACTGTTGTCGTACACACACTGTTGTCGTACACACACTGTTGTCGTACACACACACTGTTGTCGTACACACACTGTTGTCGTACACACACACTGTTGTCGTACACACACTGTTGTCGTACACACACTGTTGTCGTACACACACACTATTGTCGTACACACACTGTTGTCGTACACACACTGTTGTCGTACACACACACTGTTGTCGTACACACACTGTTGTCGTACACACACTGTTGTCGTACACACACACTGTTGTCGTACACACACTGTTGTCGTACACACACTGTTGTCGTACACAGAACTGTTGTCGTACACACACACTGTTGTCGTACACACACTGTTGTCGTACACACACTGTTGTCGTACACACACTGTTGTCGTACACACACACTTTTGTCGTACACACACACTTTTGTCGTACACACACACTGTTGTCGTACACACACGCTGTTGTCGTACACACACTGTTGTCGTACACACACTGTTGTCGTACACACACACTGTTGTCGTACACACACTGTTGTCGTACACACACTGTTGTCGTACACACACTGTTGTCGTACCGCACACTTCTTTTGTCGTACCACACACACTTTTGTCATACCGCACACACTTTTGACTTGCACACACTTTTGTTGTACACACACTTTTGTTGTACACACACTTTTGTCTTGCACACACTTTTGTCATAGCACACACACTTTTGTCGTACCACACACACTTTTATCGTACAAACACTTTTATCGTACACACACTTTTGTCGTTCACACACTTTGTTGTACCGCACACACTTTTGTCGTACCGCACACACTTTTGTCTTACACACACTTTTGTCATAGCACACACACTTTTGTCTTACACACACTTTTGTCGTACACACACTTTATTGTACCGCACACACTTTTATCGTACACACACTTTTGTCGTACACACACTTTGTTGTACCGCACACACTTTTGTCTTACACACACTTTTGTCGTACACACACTTTTGTCGTACACACACTTTTGTCGTACACACACTTTTGTCATACACACACTTTTGACTTGCACACACTGTTGTCGTACACACACACACTTTTGTTGCACACACACTTTTGTCGTACACACACTTTTGTCGTACACACACTTTTGACTTGCACACACTTTTGTCGTACACACACACACTTTTGTTGCACACACACTTTTGTCGTACACACACTTTTGTCGTACACACACTTTTGTCGTACACACACTTTTATCGTACACACACTTTGTTGTACCGCACACACTTTTGTCGTACACACACTTTTGTCGTACACACACTTTTGTCGTACACACACTTTTATCGTACACACACTTTGTTGTACCGCACACACTTTTGTCGTACACACACTTTTGTTGCACACACACTTTTGTCGTACACACACTTTTGTCGTACACACACTTTTGACTTGCACACACTTTTGTCGTACACACACACACTTTTGTTGCACACACACTTTTGTCGTACACACACTTTTGTCGTACACACACTTTTGTCGTACACACACTTTTATCGTACACACACTTTGTTGTACCGCACACACTTTTGTCGTACACACACTTTTGTCGTACACACACTTTTGTCGTACACACACTTTTATCGTACACACACGTTGTTGTACCGCACACACTTTTGTCGTACACACACTTTTGTTGCACACACACTTTTGTCGTACACACACTTTTGTTGCACACACACTTTTGTCGTACACACACTTTTGTTGCACACACACTTTTGTCGTACACACACTTTTGTCGTACACACACTTTTGTCGTACACACACTTTTATCGTACACACACTTTGTTGTACCGCACACACTTTTGTCGTACACACACTGTTGTCGTACACACACTGTTGTCGTACACACACTTTTGTCGTACACACACACTGTTGTCGTACACACACTGTTGTCGTACACACACTGTTGTCGTACACACACACTGTTGTCGTACACACACTGTTGTCGTACACACACTGTTGTCGTACACACACTGTTGTCGTACACACACACTGTTGTCGTACACACACTGTTGTCGTACACACACACTATTGTCGTACACACACTGTTGTCGTACACACACACTGTTGTCGTACACACACACTGTTGTCGTACACACACTGTTGTCGTACACACACACTGTTGTCGTACACACACTGTTGTCGTACACACACTGTTGTCGTACACACACACTGTTGTCGTACACACACTGTTGTCGTACACACACACTGTTGTCGTACACACACTGTTGTCGTACACACACTGTTGTCGTACACACACACTATTGTCGTACACACACTGTTGTCGTACACACACTGTTGTCGTACACACACACTGTTGTCGTACACACACTGTTGTCGTACACACACTGTTGTCGTACACACACACTGTTGTCGTACACACACACTGTTGTCGTACACACACTGTTGTCGTACACACACTGTTGTCGTACACAGAACTGTTGTCGTACACACACACTGTTGTCGTACACACACTGTTGTCGTACACACACTGTTGTCGTACACACACTGTTGTCGTACACACACACTTTTGTCGTACACACACACTTTTGTCGTACACACACACTGTTGTCGTACACACACGCTGTTGTCGTACACACACTGTTGTCGTACACACACTGTTGTCGTACACACACACTGTTGTCGTACACACACTGTTGTCGTACACACACTGTTGTCGTACACACACTGTTGTCGTACCGCACACTTCTTTTGTCGTACCACACACACTTTTGTCATACCGCACACACTTTTGACTTGCACACACTTTTGTTGTACACACACTTTTGTTGTACACACACTTTTGTCTTGCACACACTTTTGTCATAGCACACACACTTTTGTCGTACCACACACACTTTTATCGTACAAACACTTTTATCGTACACACACTTTTGTCGTTCACACACTTTGTTGTACCGCACACACTTTTGTCGTACCGCACACACTTTTGTCTTACACACACTTTTGTCATAGCACACACACTTTTGTCTTACACACACTTTTGTCGTACACACACTTTATTGTACCGCACACACTTTTATCGTACACACACTTTTGTCGTACACACACTTTGTTGTACCGCACACACTTTTGTCTTACACACACTTTTGTCGTACACACACTTTTGTCGTACACACACTTTTGTCGTACACACACTTTTGTCATACACACACTTTTGACTTGCACACACTGTTGTCGTACACACACACACTTTTGTTGCACACACACTTTTGTCGTACACACACTTTTGTCGTACACACACTTTTGACTTGCACACACTTTTGTCGTACACACACACACTTTTGTTGCACACACACTTTTGTCGTACACACACTTTTGTCGTACACACACTTTTGTCGTACACACACTTTTATCGTACACACACTTTGTTGTACCGCACACACTTTTGTCGTACACACACTTTTGTCGTACACACACTTTTGTCGTACACACACTTTTATCGTACACACACTTTGTTGTACCGCACACACTTTTGTCGTACACACACTTTTGTTGCACACACACTTTTGTCGTACACACACTTTTGTCGTACACACACTTTTGACTTGCACACACTTTTGTCGTACACACACACACTTTTGTTGCACACACACTTTTGTCGTACACACACTTTTGTCGTACACACACTTTTGTCGTACACACACTTTTATCGTACACACACTTTGTTGTACCGCACACACTTTTGTCGTACACACACTTTTGTCGTACACACACTTTTGTCGTACACACACTTTTATCGTACACACACTTTGTTGTACCGCACACACTTTTGTCGTACACACACTTTTGTTGCACACACACTTTTGTCGTACACACACTTTTGTTGCACACACACTTTTGTCGTACACACACTTTTGTTGCACACACACTTTTGTCGTACACACACTTTTGTCGTACACACACTTTTATCGTACACACACTTTGTTGTACCGCACACACTTTTGTCGTACACACACTGTTGTCGTACACACACTTTTGTCGTACACACACTTTTGTCGTACACACACTTCAGATTACACACTTCACCTTGACATTTCACTTTGGCTCCTTCCGAGCCGCAAACACGATAAGGAAGTGGCTTTTTCACAAGTTCAGATCTGAAAATAAAAGTTTTCACACACAATTTAGTTTAAACATGATTGAATTAAGTTCAAAGAGGTTTTTTGGCGGCTTTGGCTTAACGACATAAACAAAATATTGTTATTAAGCACTTTTCTATCTCTAAATATCACAGTAAATATTGTTTTGAAAATGTTGGCAGATTTACAGACTATTTAGTGTTTTAAGAACGTGCACAAAGAAGATCTTTGTTGTTTGAGGAAGAAGTCTGTGCTTTTCCCTGACTGGATTTAACCCAAACGACTTGTTCCTGTTGTGACGCTTCGACCAATTTAACTTTCAAATATTCAATCCGAGTTTATTTTTAGAGCACATTTCATACACAAGGCAATTTAAAGTTCTTTACAGGAAGAAAAGCATAAGCACAGACATGACGATCACAAAACACTTTAAGACCTAAAAGACTGAAGGTTTCAAGGACAGCATCAAGCTCTTTAGCGTTTCTGTCACACATATTCTCCACATGAACATTGAAATCACCTGTAATGACCAAACCATCAAAGTCTGTGCATATGACTGAAAGCATCTCAGTAAAATCATCAATAAAACGTTGTCAGTGCTGGAGAGGCTGGTGTAAAACAATGAAGAGAATGAGACTGTTTTAGCTCCATTTTAAAGGAGACAAACTCACATGATGAAAACACCCCAAAAGACAACGTGTGGGTCATTATTTCATCCCTAAAGACAGCACAGACTCCGCCCCCTTTTTTGTTTTCTCGTGTTTCAGATTCAAACTTAAAGTTGGGTGGAGCAGATTCTATCAGAACTACATTTCCTGTGTTTTTGTCAAGCCATGTTTCAGTTAAAAACATAAAATCAAGATTATAAGAAGGAATAAAATTATTCTAGTTTCAGTGGGAATGGGCTTTATCTTTTCACAGGGAATATGAATCACATTTCTCAGAATGAGCCTGACTCGCATTTTGTTTTTCCATCTGTGTGATGCGACTACAGAAATAGCACTAGGGGGGGCTCTTTTTACAT
>NW_027316275.1:0-33494 GCF_026437365.1 Eucyclogobius newberryi | reverse complement strand
AACCAGGACTAAACCAAGTCTAAACCAGGACTAAACCAGGACTAAACCAGGTCCAAACCAGGTCTAAACCAGGTCTAAACCAGGACTAAACCAAGTCTAAACCAGGACTAGACCAGGACTAAACCAGGACTAAACAAGGTCCAAACCAGGTCTAAACCAGGTCTAAACCAGAACTAAACCAAGTATAAACCAGGACTAAACCAGGACTAAACCAGGACTAAACCACGTCCAAACCAGGTCCAAACCAGGTCTAAACCAGGACTAAACCAGGACTAAACCAGGACTAAACCAGGACTAAACCAGGACTAAACCAGGACTAAACCAGGACTAAACCAGGACTAAACCAGGTCTAAACCAGGACTAAACCAGGACTAAAACAGGTCTAAACCAGGTCTAAACCAGGACTAAACCAGGTCCAAACCAGGACTAAACCAGGACTAAACCAGGTCCAGACCAGGTCCAAACCAGGACTAAACCAGGACTAAACCAGGACTAAACCAGGTCTAAACCAGGACTAAACCAGGACTAAACCAGGACTAAACCAAGTCTAAACCAGGACTAAACCAAGTCTAAACCAGGACTAAACCAGGTCCAAACCAGGTCTAAACCTGGACTAAACCAGGACTAAACCAGGTCTAAACCAGGACTAAACCAGGTCTAAACCTGGACTAAACCAGGACTAAACCAGGTCTAAACCTGGACTAAACCAGGACTAAACCTGGACTAAACCAGGTCTAAACCAGGACTAAACCAGGTCCAAACCAGGTCCAAACCAGGTCTAAACCAGGACTAAACCAAGTCTAAACCAGGTCTAAACCTAGTCCAAACCAGGTCCAAACCAGGTCCAAACCAGGTCCAAACCAGGACTAAACCAGGACTAAACCAGGACTAAACCAGGACTAAACCAGGACTAAAGCAGGACTAAACCAGGACTAAACCAGGACTAAACCAGGTCCAAACCAGGTCTAAACCAGGACTAAACCAAGTCTAAACCAGGACTAAACCAGGACTAAACCATAACTAAACCAGGACTAAACCAGGTCTAAACCAGGTCTAAACCAGGACTAAACCAGGTCTAAACCAGGACTAAACCAGGACTAAACCAGGACTAAACCAGGTCCAAACCAAGTCTAAACCAGGTCCAAACCAGGACTAAACCAGGACTAAACCAGGACTAAACCAGTCCTAAACCAGGTCTAAACCAGGACTAAACCAGGTCCAAACCAGGACTAAACCAGGACTAAACCAGGTCCAGACCAGGTCCAAACCAGGACTAAACCAGGACTAAACCAAGTCTAAACCAGGACTAGACCAGGACTAAAACAGGTCTAAACCAGGTCTAAACCAGGACTAAACCAAGTCTAAACCAGGACTAGACCAGGACTAAACCAGGACTAAACAAGGTCCAAACCAGGTCTAAACCAGGTCTAAACCAGAACTAAACCAGGACTAAACCAGGTCTAAACCAGGACTAAACCACGTCCAAACCAGGTCCAAACCAGGTCTAAACCAGGACTAAACCAGGACTAAACCAGGACTAGACCAGGACTAAACCAGGTCCAAACCAGGACTAAACCAGGACTAAACCAGGTCCAAACCAGGACTAAACCAGGACTAAACCAGGACTAAACCAGGACTAAACCAGGACTAAACCAGGACTAAACCAGGTCTAAACCAGGTCTAAACCAGGACTAAACCAGGACTAAACCAGGACTAAACCAGGACTAAACCAGGACTAGACCAGGACTAAACCAGGACTAAACCAGGACTAAACCAGGACTAAACCAGGACTAAACCAGGACTAAACCAGGTCTAAACCAGGTCTAAACCAGGACTAAACCAGGACTAAACCAGGACTAAACCAGGTCTAAACCAGGACTAAACCAGGACTAAACCAGGACTAAACCAAGTCTAAACCAGGACTAAACCAAGTCTAAACCAGGACTTAACCAGGTCCAAACCAGGTCTAAACCAGGACTAAACCAGGTCCAAACCAGGTCTAAACCAGGACTAAACCAGGTCCAAACCAGGTCCAAACCAGGTCTAAAACAGGACTAAACCAAGTCTAAACCAGGTCTAAACCTAGTCCAAACCAGGTCCAAACCAGGTCCAAACCAGGTCCAAACCAGGTCTAAACCAGGACTAAACCAGGTCCAAACCAGGTCTAAACCAGGACTAAACCAGGTCTAAACCAGGACTAAACCAGGTCTAAACCTGGACTAAACCAGGTCCAAACCAGGTCTAAACCAGGACTAAACCAGGTCTAAACCAGGACTAGACCAGGACTAAACCAGGACTAAACCAGGACTAAACCTGGACTAAACCAGGTCTAAACCAGGACTAAACCAGGTCCAAACCAGGTCCAAACCAGGACTAAACCAGGTCTATACCAGGACTAAACCTGGACTAAACCAGGACTAAACCAGGTCTAAACCAGGACTAAACCAGGTCCAAACCAGGTCCAAACCAGGTCTAAACCAGGACTAAACCAAGTCTAAACCAGGTCTAAACCAGGACTAAACCAGGTCCAAACCAGGTCCAAACCAGGTCTAAACCAGGTCCAAACCAGGTCTAAACCAGGACTAAACCAAGTCTAAACCAGGTCTAAACCAGGTCCAAACCAGGACTAAACCAGGACTAAACCAGGTCTAAACCAGGTCTAAACCAGGACTAAACCAGGACTAAACCAGGTCTAAACCAGGACTAAACCAGGACTAAACCAGGTCTAAACCAGGACTAAACCAGGACTAAAGCAGCACTAAACCAGGACTAAACCAGGACTAAACCAGGTCCAAACCAGGTCCAAACCAGGTCTAAACCAGGACTAAACCAAGTCTAAACCAGGTCTAAACCAGGACTAAACCAGGTCTAAACCAGGTCCAAACCAGGTCCAAACCAGGTCCAAACCAGGACTAAACCAGGACTAAACCAGGTCTAAACCAGGTCTAAACCAGGACTAAACCAGGACTAAACCAGGTCTAAACCAGGACTAAACCAGGACTAAACCAGGTCTAAACCAGGACTAAACCAGGACTAAAGCAGCACTAAACCAGGACTAAACCAGGTCTAAACCAAGTCTAAACCAGGTCTAAACCAGGACTAAACCAGGTCTAAACCTGGACTAAACCAGGACTAAACCTGGACTAAACCAGGTCCAAACCAGGACTAAACCAGGACTAAACCAGGTCTAAACCAGGACTAAACCAGGTCTAAACCAGGACTAAAACAGGTCTAAACCAGGTCTAAACCAGGACTATACCAGGTCCAAACCAGGACTAAACCAGGACTAAACCAGGTCCAGACCAGGTCCAAACCAGGACTAAACCAGGACTAAACCAGGACTAAACCAGGTCTAAACCAGGTCTAAACCAGGACTAAACCAAGTCTAAACCAGGACTAAACCAGGTCTAAACCAGGACTAAACCAGGACTAAACCAGGACTAAACCAGGTCCAAACCAGGTCTAAACCTGGACTAAACCAGGACTAAACCTGGTCTTAACCAGGTCTAAACCAGGTCTAAACCAGGACTAAACCAGGTCCAAACCAGGTCCAAACCAAGTCTAAACCAGGTCTAAACCAGGACTAAACCAGGTCTAAACCAGGACTAAACCAAGTCTAAACCAGGACTAAACCAGGTCCAAACCAGGTCTAAACCTGGACTAAACCAGGACTAAACCAGGTCTAAACCAGGACTAAACCAGGACTAAACCAGGACTAAACCAGGTCTAAACCAGGTCTAAACCTGGACTAAACCAGGACTAAACCTGGACTAAACCAGGTCTAAACCAGGACTAAACCAGGTCCAAACCAGGTCTAAACCAGGACTAAACCAGGTCCAAACCAGGACTAAACCAGGTCTAAACCAGGACTAAACCAGGTCTAAACCTGGACTAAACCAGGACTAAACCAGGTCTAAACCTGGACTAAACCAGGACTAAACCTGGACTAAACCAGGTCTAAACCAGGTCTAAACCAGGTCTAAACCAGGACTAAACCAGGTCCAAACCAGGTCTAAACCAGGACTAAACCAGGTCCAAACCAGGTCTAAACCAGGACTAAACCAGGTCCAAACCAGGTCTAAACCAGGACTAAACCAGGTCTAAACCAGGACTAAACCTGGACTAAACCAGGTCTAAACCAGGACTAAACCAGGACTAAACCAGGTCTAAACCAGGACTAAACCAGGTCCAAACCAGGTCTAAACCAGGACTAAACCAGGTCCAAACCAGGTCCAAACCAGGTCTAAACCAGGACTAAACCAGGACTAAACCAGGACTAAACCAGGTCTAAACCAGGTCTAAACCAGGACTAAACCAGGACTAAACCAGGACTAAACCAGGACTAAAGCAGGTCTAAACCAGGACTAAACCAGGTCTAAACCAGGACTAAACCAGGACTAAAGCAGGACTAAACCAGGACTAAACCAGGACTAAACCAGGTCCAAACCAGGTCTAAACCAGGACTAAACCAAGTCTAAACCAGGACTAAACCAGGACTAAACCATAACTAAACCAGGACTAAACCAGGACTAAACCAGGTCTAAACCAAGTCTAAACCAGGTCTAAACCAGGACTAAACCAGGTCTAAACCAGGACTAAACCAGGACTAAACCAGGACTAAACCAGGTCTAAACCAGGACTAAACCAGGACTAAACCTGGACTAAACCAGGTCTAAACCAGGACTAAACCAGGACTAAACCAGGACTAAACCAGGACTAAACCAGGTCCAAACCAGGTCTAAACCAGGTCTAAACCAGGACTAAACCAAGTCTAAACCAGGACTAAACCAGGACTAAACCAGGACTAAACCAGGACTAAAACAGGTCTAAACCAAGTTTAAACCAGGACTAAACCAGGACTAAACCAAGTCTAAACCAGGACTAAACCAGGACTAAACCAGGTCCAAACCAGGTCTAAACCAGGTCTAAACCAGGACTAAACCAAGTCTAAACCAGGACTAGACCAGGACTAAACCAGGACTAGACCAGGACTAAAACAGGTCTAAACCAGGACTAAACCAGGACTAAAACAGGTCTAAACCAGGTCTAAACCAGGACTAAACCAGGTCCAAACCAGGACTAAACCAGGACTAAACCAGGTCCAGACCAGGTCCAAACCAGGACTAAACCAGGACTAAACCAGGACTAAACCAGGACTAAACCAAGTCTAAACCAGGACTAAACCAAGTCTAAACCAGGACTAAACCAGGTCCAAACCAGGTCTAAACCTGGACTAAACCAGGACTAAACCAGGTCTAAACCAGGACTAAACCAGGTCTAAACCTGGACTAAACCAGGACTAAACCAGGTCTAAACCTGGACTAAACCAGGACTAAACCTGGACTAAACCAGGTCTAAACCAGGACTAAACCAGGTCCAAACCAGGTCTAAACCAGGACTAAACCAGGTCCAAACCAGGTCTAAACCAGGACTAAACCAGGTCTAAACCAGGTCTAAACCAGGACTAAACCAGGTCCAAACCAGGTCTAAACCAGGACTAAACCAGGTCCAAACCAGGTCCAAACCAGGTCTAAACCAGGTCTAAACCAGGTCTAAACCAGGACTAAACCAGGTCCAAACCAGGTCCAAACCAGGTCTAAACCAGGACTAAACCAAGTCCAAACCAGGTCCAAACCAGGTCCAAACCAGGTCCAAACCAGGACTAAACCAGGACTAAACCAGGACTAAACCAGGTCTAAACCAGGTCTAAACCAGGACTAAACCAGGACTAAACCAGGTCTAAACCAGGACTAAACCAGGACTAAAGCAGGACCAAACCAGGACTAAACCAGGACTAAACCAGGTCCAAACCAGGTCTAAACCAGGACTAAACCAGGTCTAAACCAGGACTAAATCAAGTCTAAACCAGGACTAAACCAGGACTAAACCAGGTCCAAACCAGGTCTAAACCAGGTCTAAACCAGGTCTAAACCAGGACTAAACCAGGTCTAAACCAGGACTAAACCAGGACTAAACCAGGACTAAACCAGGTCCAAACCAAGTCTAAACCAGGTCCAAACCAGGACTAAACCAGGATTAAACCAGGTCCAAACCAGGACTAAACCAGGACTAAACCAGGTCTAAACCAGGATTAAACCAGGTCCAAACCAGGACTAAACCAGTCCTAAACCAGGTCCAAACCAGGACTAAACCAGGACTAAACCAGGTCTAAACCAGGACTAAACCAGGACTAAACCAGGACTAAACCAAGTCTAAACCAGGACTAAACCAGGACTAAACCAGGACTAAAACAGGTCTAAACCAGGACTAAACCAGGTCCAAACCAGGTCCAATCCAGGTCCAAACCAGGTCTAAACCAGGACTAAAACAGGTCTAAACCAAATTTAAACCAGGACTAAACCAGGACTAAACCAAGTCTAAACCAGGACTAAACCAGGACTAAACCAGGTCCAAACCAGGTCTAAACCAGGTCTAAACCAGGTCTAAACCAGGACTAAACCAGGACTAAACCAGGACTAAACCAGGACTAGACCAGGACTAAAACAGGTCTAAACCAGGACTAAACCAGGTCCAAACCAGGTCCAATCCAGGTCCAAACCAGGTCTAAACCAGGACTAAAACAGGTCTAAACCAAGTTTAAACCAGGACTAAACCAGGACTAAACCAGGACTAAACCAGGACTAAACAAGGTCCAAACCAGGTCTAAACCAGGACTAAACCAGGACTAAACCAGGTCTAAACCAGGACTAAACCACGTCCAAACCAGGTCTAAACCAGGACTAAACCAGGTCCAAACCAGGACTAAACCAGGACTATACCAGGTCCAAACCAGGACTAAACCAGGACTAAACCAGGTCCAAACCAGGACTAAACCAGGTCTAAACCAGGACTAAACCAGGTCCAAACCAGGACTAAACCAGGACTAAACCAGGACTAAACCAGGACTAAACCAGGACTAAACCAGGTCCAAACCAGGACTAAACCAGGACTATACCAGGTCCAAACCAGGACTAAACCAGGACTAAACCAGGTCCAAACCAGGTCTAAACCTGGACTAAACCAGGACTAAACCAGGTCCAAACCAGGACTAAACCAGGACTAAACCAGGACTAAACCAGGACTAAACCAGGACTAAACCAGGACTAAACCAGGTCCAAACCAGGTCTAAACCAGGTCTAAACCAGGACTAAACCAGGTCCAAACCAAGTCTAAACCAGGTCTAAACCAGGTCTAAACCAGGACTAAACCAGGTCTAAACCAGGACTAAACCAAATCTAAACCAGGACTAAACCAGGTCCAAACCAGGTCTAAACCTGGACTAAACCAGGACTAAACCAGGTCTAAACCAGGACTAAACCAGGACTAAACCAGGACTAAACCAGGTCTAAACCAGGACTAAACCAGGACTAAACCAGGTCTAAACCAGGACTAAACCAGGTCCAAACCAGGTCTAAACCAGGACTAAACCAGGTCCAAACCAGGTCTAAACTAGGACTAAACCAGGTCTAAACCTGGACTAAACCAGGACTAAACCAGGACTAAACCAGGTCTAAACCAGGACTAAACCAGGACTAAACCAGGACTAAACCAGGTCCAAACCAGGTCTAAACCAGGTCTAAACCAGGACTAAACCAGGTCCAAACCAAGTCTAAACCAGGTCTAAACCAGGTCTAAACCAGGACTAAACCAGGTCTAAACCAGGACTAAACCAAGTCTAAACCAGGACTAAACCAGGTCCAAACCAGGTCTAAACCTGGACTAAACCAGGACTAAACCAGGTCTAAACCAGGACTAAACCAGGTCTAAACCAGGACTAAACCTGGACTAAACCAGGTCTAAACCAGGACTAAACCAGGACTAAACCAGGTCTAAACCAGGTCTAAACCAGGACTAAACCAGGTCCAAACCAGGTCCAAACCAGGTCTAAACCAGGTCTAAACCAGGTCTAAACCAGGACTAAAGCAGGACTAAACCAGGACTAAAGCAGGTCTAAACCAGGACTAAACCAGGACTAAACCAGGTCCAAACCAGGTCTAAACCAGGTCTAAACCAGGTCTAAACCAGGTCCAAACCAAGTCTAAACCAGGTCTAAACCAGGTCCAAACCAAGTCTAAACCAGGTCCAAACCAGGTCTAAACCAGGTCTAAACCAGGACTAAACCAGGACTAAACCAGGACTAAAGCAGGACTAAACCAGGACTAAAGCAGGTCTAAACCAGGACTAAACCAGGTCTAAACCAGGACTAAACCAGGACTAAACCAGGACTAAACCAGGACTAAACCAGGTCTAAACCAGGACTAAACCAGGTCTAAACCAGGACTAAACCAAGTCTAAACCAGGACTAAACCAGGACTAAACCAGGTCCAAACCAAGTCAAAACCAGGTCTAAACCAGGTCTAAACCAGGACTAAACCAAGTCTAAACCAGGACTAAACCAGGACTAAACCAGGACTAAACCAGGTCCAAACGAGGTCTAAACCAGGTCTAAACCAGGACTAAACCAAGTCTAAACCAGGACTAAACCAGGACTAAACCAGGACTAAACCAGGTCCAAACCAGGTCTAAACCAGGTCTAAACCAGGACTAAACCAAGTCTAAACCAGGACTAAACCAGGACTAAACCAGGTCTAAACCAGGACTAAACCACGTCCAAACCAGGTCCAAACCAGGACTAAAACAGGTCTAAACCAAGTCTAAACCAGGACTAAACCAGGACTAAACCAGGTCTAAACCAGGTCTAAACCAGGACTAAACCAGGTCCAAACCAGGTCCAAACCAGGTCCAAACCAGGTCCAAACCAGGACTAAACCAGGTCCAAACCAGGTCTAAACCAGGACTAAACCAGGTCTAAACCAGGACTAAACCAGGACTAAAACAGGTCTAAACCAGGTCTAAACCAGGACTAAACCAGGTCCAAACCAGGACTAAACCAGGACTAAACCAGGTCCAGACCAGGTCCAAACCAGGACTAAACCAGGACTAAACCAGGACTAAACCAGGACTAAACCAGGTCTAAACCAGGACTAAACCAGGACTAAACCAGGACTAAACCAAGTCTAAACCAGGACTAAACCAAGTCTAAACCAGGACTAAACCAGGTCCAAACCAGGTCTAAACCTGGACTAAACCAGGACTAAACCAGGTCTAAACCAGGACTAAACCAGGTCTAAACCAGGACTAAACCAGGACTAAACCAGGTCTAAACCAGGACTAAACCAGGACTAAACCTGGACTAAACCAGGTCTAAACCAGGACTAAACCAGGTCCAAACCAGGTCTAAACCAGGACTAAACCAGGTCCAAACCAGGTCTAAACCAGGACTAAACCAGGTCTAAACCAGGTCTAAACCAGGACTAAACCAGGTCCAAACCAGGTCTAAACCAGGACTAAACCAGGTCCAAACCAGGTCCAAACCAGGTCTAAACCAGGTCTAAACCAGGTCTAAACCAGGACTAAACCAGGTCCAAACCAGGTCCAAACCAGGTCTAAACCAGGACTAAACCAAGTCTAAACCAGGTCTAAACCTAGTCCAAACCAGGTCCAAACCAGGTCCAAACCAGGTCCAAACCAGGACTAAACCAGGACTAAACCAGGACTAAACCAGGACTAAACCAGGACTAAACCAGGTCCAAACCAGGTCTAAACCAGGACTAAACCAGGACTAAACCAGGTCCAAACCAGGTCTAAACCAGGACTAAACCAAGTCTAAACCAGGTCTAAACCAGGACTAAACCAGGACTAAACCAGGTCTAAACCAGGTCTAAACCAGGACTAAACCAGGACTAAACCAGGTCTAAACCAGGACTAAAGCAGGACTAAACCAGGACTAAACCAGGACTAAACCAGGACTAAACCAGGTCCAAACCAGGTCTAAACCAGGACTAAACCAAGTCTAAACCAGGACTAAACCAGGACTAAACCATAACTAAACCAGGACTAAACCAGGTCTAAACCAGGTCTAAACCAGGACTAAACCAGGTCTAAACCAGGACTAAACCAGGACTAAACCAGGACTAAACCAGGTCCAAACCAAGTCTAAACCAGGTCCAAACCAGGACTAAACCAGGATTAAACCAGGTCCAAACCAGGACTAAACCAGGACTAAACCAGGTCTAAACCAGGATTAAACCAGGTCCAAACCAGGACTAAACCAGTCCTAAACCAGGTCTAAACCAGGACTAAACCAGGTCCAAACCAGGACTAAACCAGGACTAAACCAGGTCCAGACCAGGTCCAAACCAGGACTAAACCAGGACTAAACCAGGTCTAAACCAGGACTAAACCAGGACTAAACCAGGACTAAACCAAGTCTAAACCAGGACTAAACCAGGACTAAACCAGGTCCAAACCAGGTCTAAACCAGGTCTAAACCAGGTCTAAACCAGGACTAAACCAGGACTAAACCAGGACTAAACCAGGACTAGACCAGGACTAAAACAGGTCTAAACCAGGACTAAAACAGGTCTAAACCAGGACTAGACCAGGACTAAACCAGGACTAGACCAGGACTAGACCAGGACTAAACCAGGACTAGACCAGGACTAAACCAGGACTAAACAAGGTCCAAACCAGGTCTAAACCTGGTCTAAACCAGGACTAAACCAAGTATAAACCAGGACTAAACCAGGACTAAACCAGGTCTAAACCAGGACTAAACCACGTCCAAACCAGGTCTAAACCAGGACTAAACCAGGTCCAAACCAGGACTAAACCAGGACTATACCAGGTCCAAACCAGGACTAAACCAGGACTAAACCAGGTCCAAACCAGGACTAAACCAGGTCTAAACCAGGACTAAACCAGGTCCAAACCAGGACTAAACCAGGACTAAACCAGGTCCAGACCAGGTCCAAACCAGGACTAAACCAGGACTAAACCAGGACTAAACCAGGACTAAACCAGGACTAAACCAGGTCCAAACCAGGACTAAACCAGGACTATACCAGGTCCAAACCAGGACTAAACCAGGACTAAACCAGGACTAAACCAGGACTAAACCAGGACTAAACCAGGACTAAACCAGGACTAAACCAGGTCCAAACCAGGACTAAACCAGGACTAAACCAGGTCCAAACCAGGACTAAACCAGGACTAGACCAGGTCCAAACCAGGACTAAACCAGGACTAGACCAGGACTAAACCAGGACTAAACCAGGTCCAAACCAGGACTAAACCAGGTCCAAACCAGGACTAAACCAGGACTAGACCAGGACTAAACCAGGACTAAACCAGGTCTAAACCAGGTCTAAACCAGGACTAAAGCAGGTCTAAACCAGGACTAAACCAGGACTAAACCAGGACTAAACCAGGTCCAAACCAGGTCTAAACCAGGTCTAAACCAGGACTAAACCAGGTCCAAACCAAGTCTAAACCAGGTCTAAACCAGGTCTAAACCAGGACTAAACCAGGTCTAAACCAGGACTAAACCAAGTCTAAACCAGGACTAAACCAGGTCCAAACCAGGTCTAAACCTGGACTAAACCAGGACTAAACCAGGTCTAAACCAGGACTAAACCAGGACTAAACCAGGACTAAACCAGGTCTAAACCAGGACTAAACCAGGACTAAACCAGGTCTAAACCAGGACTAAACCAGGTCCAAACCAGGTCCAAACCAGGTCCAAACCAGGACTAAACCAGGACTAAACCAGGACTAGACCAGGTCTAAACCAGGTCTAAACCAGGACTAAACCAGGACTAAACCAGGACTAAACCAGGACTAAAGCAGGACTAAACCAGGACTAAACCAGGTCTAAACCAGGACTAAACCAGGACTAAACCAGGTCTAAACCAGGACTAAACCAGGTCTAAACCAGGACTAAACCAAGTCTAAACCAGGACTAAACCAGGACTAAACCAGGACTAAACCAGGTCTAAACCAGGTCCAAACCAGGTCTAAACCAGGACTAAACCAGGTCTAAACCAGGACTAAACCAAGTCTAAACCAGGACTAAACCAGGACTAAACCAGGACTAAACCAGGTCTAAACCAGGTCCAAACCAGGTCTAAACCAGGACTAAACCAAGTCTAAACCAGGACTAAACCAGGTCCAAACCAAGTCCAAACCAGGTCTAAACCAGGTCTAAACCAGGACTAAACCAAGTCTAAACCAGGACTAAACCAGGACTAAACCAGGACTAAACCAGGTCCAAACGAGGTCTAAACCAGGTCTAAACCAGGACTAAACCAAGTCTAAACCAGGACTAAACCAGGACTAAACCAGGACTAAACCAGGTCCAAACCAGGTCTAAACCAGGTCTAAACCAGGACTAAACCAAGTCTAAACCAGGACTAAACCAGGACTAAACCAGGTCTAAACCAGGACTAAACCACGTCCAAACCAGGTCCAAACCAGGTCTAAACCAGGACTAAACCAGGACTAAACCAAGTCTAAACCAGGACTAAACCAGGTCTAAAACAGGACTAAACCAGGACTAAACCAGGACTAAAACAGGTCTAAACCAGGTCTAAACCAGGACTAAAACAGGTCTAAACCAAGTCTAAACCAGGACTAAACCAGGACTAAACCAGGTCTAAACCAGGTCTAAACCAGGACTAAACCAGGTCCAAACCAGGTCCAAACCAGGTCCAAACCAGGTCCAAACCAGGACTAAACCAGGTCCAAACCAGGTCTAAACCAGGACTAAACCAGGTCCAAACCAGGTCTAAACCAGGACTAAACCAGGTCCAAACCAGGTCCAAACCAGGACTAAACCAGGTCTAAACCAGGACTAAACCAGGTCTAAACCAGCTCCAAACCAGGTCTAAACCAGGTCTAAACCAGGACTAAACCAGGACTAAACCAGGTCCAAACCAGGTCTAAACCAGGACTAAACCAGGACTAAACCAGGTCCAAACCAGGTCTAAACCAGGACTAAACCAAGTCTAAACCAGGTCCAAACCAGGTCCAAACCAGGTCCAAACCAGCTCCAAACCAGGTCCAAACCAGGACTAAACCAGGAATAAACCAGGTCTAAACCACGTCTAAACCAGGACTAAACCAAGTCCAAACCAGGACTAAACCAGGTCTAAACCAGGACTAAACCAGGACTAAACCAGGACTAAACCAGGACTAAACCAGGTCTAAACCAGGACTAAAGCAGGACTAAACCAGGACTAAACCAGGTCTAAACCAAGTCTAAACCAGGTCTAAACCAGGACTAAACCAAGTCCAAACCAGGACTAAACCAGGTCTAAACCAGGACTAAACCAGGACTAAACCAGGACTAAACCAGGACTAAACCAGGTCTAAACCAGGTTTAAACCAGGACTAAACCAGGACTAAAGCAGGACTAAACCAGGACTAAACCAGGTCTAAACCAAGTCTAAACCAGGTCTAAACCAGGACTAAACCAGGTCCAAACCAGGTCTAAACCAGGTCTAAACCAGGACTAAACCAGGTCTAAACCAGGACTAAACCAGGACTAAACCAGGACTAAACCAGGTCCAAACCAGGTCTAAACCAGGTCCAAACCAGGACTAAACCAGGACTAAACTAGGTCCAAACCAGGACTAAACCAGGACTAAACCAGGACTAAACCAGGATTAAACCAGGTCCAAACCAGGACTAAACCAGGACTAAACCAGGACTAAACCAGGACTAAACCAGGACTAAAACAGGTCTAAACCAGGTCTAAACCAGGACTAAAACAGGTCTAAACCAAGTTTAAACCAGGACTAAACCAGGTCTAAACCAGGACTAAACCAGGACTAAACCAGGACTAAACCAGGTCTAAACCAGGTCTAAACCAGGACTAAACCAGGTCCAAACCAGGTCTAAACCAGGACTAAACCAGGTCCAAACCAGGTCCAAACCAGGTCTAAACCAGGTCTAAACCAGGTCCAAACCAGGTCTAAACCAGGACTAAACCAAGTCTAAACCAGGACTAAACCAGGTCCAAACCAAGTCTAAACCAGGTCTAAACCAAGTTTAAACCAGGACTAAACCAAGTCTAAACCAGGACTAAACCAGGACTAAACCAGGACTAAACCAGGTCCAAACGAGGTCTAAACCAGGACTAAACCAAGTCTAAACCAGGACTAAACCAGGACTAAACCAGGACTAAACCAGGTCCAAACCAGGTCTAAACCAGGTCTAAACCAGGACTAAACCAAGTCTAAACCAGGACTAAACCAGGACTAAACCAGGACTAAACCAGGTCCAAACCAGGTCTAAACCAGGTCTAAACCAGGTCTAAACCAGGACTAAACCTGGACTAAACAGGGTCTAAACCAGGACTAAACCAGGACTAAACCAGGACTAAACCAGGACTAAACCAGGACTAAACCAAGTCTAAACCAGGACTAAACCAGGACTAAACCAAGTCTAAACCAGGACTAAACCAGGTCTAAAACAGGACTAAACCAGGACTAAACCAGGACTAAAACAGGTCTAAACCAGGTCTAAACCAGGTCTAAACCAGGACTAAACCAGGTCCAAACCAGGACTAAACCAGGACTAAACCAGGACTAAACCAGGTCCAAACCAGGTCTAAACCAGGACTAAACAAGGTCTAAACCAGGACTAAACCAGGACTAAACCAAGTCTAAACCAGGACTAAACCAGGACTAAACCAGGACTAAACCAGGTCCAAACCAGGTCTAAACCAGGTCTAAACCAGGACTAAACCACGTCCAAACCAGGTCCAAACCAGGTCTAAACCAGGACTAAACCAGGTCCAAACCAGGTCTAAACCAGGACTAAACCACGTCCAAACCAGGTCCAAACCAGGTCTAAACCAGGACTAAACCAGGACTAAACCAAGTCTAAACCAGGACTAAACCAGGTCTAAAACAGGACTAAACCAGGACTAAACCAGGTCCAGACCAGGTCCAAACCAGGACTAAACCAGGACTAAACCAGGACTAAACCAAGTCTAAACCAAGACTAAACCAGGTCTAAACCAGGACTAAACCAGGACCAAACCAGGTCCAAACCAGGTCTAAACCAGGTCTAAACCAGGACTAAACCAGGTCCAAACCAGGTCTAAAACAGGTCTAAACCAGGACTAAACCAGGACTAAACCAGGTCCAGACCAGGTCCAAACCAGGACTAAACCAGGTCCAAACCAGGACTAAACCAGGATTAAACCAGGACTAAACCAGGTCCAAACCAGGACTAAACCAGGACTAAACCAGGACTAAACCAGGTCCAGACCAGGTCCAAACCAGGACTAAACCAGGTCCAAACAAGGACTAAACCAGGACTAAACCAGGACTAAACCAGGACTAAACCAGGTCTAAACCAGGTCTAAACCAGGACTAAACCAGGACTAAACCAGGTCTAAACCAGGACTAAACCAGGTCCAAACCAGGACTAAACCAGGACTAAACCAGGTCCAGACCAGGTCCAAACCAGGACTAAACCAGGACTAAACCAGGACTAAACCAAGTCTAAACCAAGACTAAACCAGGTCTAAACCAGGACTAAACCAGGTCCAAATTAGGTCTAAACCTTGACTAAACCAGGACTAAACCAGGTCTAAACCAGGTCTAAACCAGGACTAAACCAGGTCCAAACCAGGTCCAAACCAGATCTAAACCAGATCTAAACCAGGACTAAACCAGGTCCAAACCAGGTCCAAACCAGGTCTAAACCAGGTCTAAACCAGGTCTAAACCAGGACTAAACCAGGTCCAAACCAAGTCTAAACCAGGTCTAAACCAGGACTAAACCAGGACTAAACCAGGACTAAACCAGGTCCAAACCAGGTCTAAACCTGGACTAAACCAGGACTAAACCAGGTCTAAACCAGGACTAAACCAGGACTAAACCAGGACTAAACCAGGACTAAACCAGGTCTAAACCAGGACCAAACCAGGTCTAAACCAGGACTAAACCAGGTCTAAACCAGGACTAAACCAGGTCTAAACCTGGACTAAACCAGGACTAAACCAGGTCTAAACTAGGACTAAACCAGGTCTAAACCTGGACTAAACCAGGACTAAACCTGGACTAAACCAGGTCTAAACCAGGACTTAACCAGGTCCAAACCAGGTCTAAACCAGGACTAAACCAGGTCCAAACCAGGTCTAAACCAGGTCTAAACCAGGTCTAAACCAGGACTAAACCAGGTCCAAACCAGGTCCAAACCAGGTCTAAACCAGGACTAAACCAAGTCTAAACCAGGTCTAAACCTAGTCCAAACCAGGTCCAAACCAGGTCCAAACCAGGTCCAAACCAGGACTAAACCAGGTCCAAACCAGGTCTAAACCAGGACTAAACCAGGTCCAAACCAGGTCTAAACCAGGACTAAACCAGGTCCAAACCAGGTCTAAACCAGGACTAAACCAGGTCCAAACCAGGTCTAAACCAGGACTAAACCAGGTCTAAACCAGGACTAAACCAGGTCCAAACCAGGTCTAAACCAGGACTAAACCAGGTCTAAACCAGGACTAAACCAGGTCTAAACCTGGACTAAACCAGGACTAAACCAGGTCTAAACCAGGACTAAACCAGGACTAAACCAGGACTAAACCAGATCTAAACCAGGACTAAACCAGGTCCAAACCAGGTCTAAACCAGGACTAAACCAGGTCCAAACCAGGACTAAACCAGGTCTATACCAGGTCTAAACCAGGACTAAACCAGGACTAAACCAGGTCTAAACCAGGACTAAACCAGGACTAAACCAGGTCCAAACCAGGTCTAAACCAGGACTAAACCAGGACTAAACCAGGTCCAGACCAGGTCCAAACCAGGTCTAAACCAGGACTAAACCAAGTCTAAACCAGGTCTAAACCAGGTCCAAACCAGGTCCAAACCAGGTCCAAACCAGGACTAAACCAGGTCCAAACCAGGTCTAAACCAGGACTAAACCAGGACTAAACCAGGACTAAACCAGGACTAAACCAGGTCTAAACCAGGTTTAAACCAGGACTAAACCAGGACTAAACCAGGTCTAAACCAGGACTAAACCAGGACTAAACCAGGTCTAAATCAGGTCTAAACCAGGACTAAAGCAGGACTAAACCAGGACTAAACCAGGTCTAAACCAAGTCTAAACCAGGTCTAAACCAGGACTAAACCAGGTCCAAACCAGGTCTAAACCAGGACTAAACCAGGACTAAACCAGGTCCAGACCAGGTCCAAACCAGGTCTAAACCAGGACTAAACCAAGTCTAAACCAGGACTAAACCAGGACTAAACCAGGACTAAAACAGGTCTAAACCAGGTCTAAACCAGGTCTAAACCAGGACTAAACCAAGTCTAAACCAGGACTAAACCAGGACTAAACCAGGACTAAACCAGGTCCAAACCAGGTCTAAACCAGGTCTAAACCAGGACTAAACCAAGTCTAAACCAGGACTAAACCAGGACTAAACCAGGTCCAAACCAGGACTAAACCACGTCCAAACCAGGTCCAAACCAGGTCTAAACCAGGTCTAAACCAGGACTAAAACAGGACTAAACCAGGTCTAAACCTGGACTAAACCAGGACTAAACCTGGACTAAACCAGGTCTAAACCAGGACTAAACCAGGTCCAAACCAGGTCTAAACCAGGACTAAACCAGGTCCAAACCAGGTCTAAACTAGGACTAAACCAGGTCTAAACCAGGACTAAACCAGGTCTAAACCTGGACTAAACCAGGACTAAACCAGGACTAAACCAGGACTAAACCTGGACTAAACCAGGTCCAAACCAGTTCTAAACCAGGACTAAACCAGGTCTAAACCAGGACTAAACCTGGACTAAACCAGGTCTAAACCAGGACTAAACCAGGACTAAACCAGGTCTAAACCAGGTCTAAACCAGGACTAAACCAGGTCCAAACCAGGACTAAACCAGGTCCAAACCAGGTCCAAACCAGGTCTAAACCAGGTCTAAACCAGGTCCAAACCAGGTCTAAACCAGGACTAAACCAAGTCTAAACCAGGACTAAACCAGGTCCAAACCAAGTCTAAACCAGGTCTAAACCAGGTCCAAACCAGGTCCAAACCAGGTCCAAACCAGGACTAAACCAGGACTAGACCAGGTCTAAACCAGGTCTAAACCAGGACTAAACCAGGACTAAACCAGGACTAAACCAGGACTAAAGCAGGTCTAAACCAGGACTAAACCAGGTCTAAACCTGGACTAAACCAAGTCTAAACCAGGACTAAACCAGGACTAAACCAGGACTAAACCAGGACTAAAGCAGGTCTAAACCAGGACTAAACCAGGTCTAAACCAGGACTAAACCAAGTCTAAACCAGGACTAAACCAGGACTAAACCATAACTAAACCAGGACTAAACCAGGTCTAAACCAGGTCTAAACCAGGACTAAACCAGGTCTAAACCAAGTCTAAACCAGGTCTAAACCAGGACTAAACTAGGTCCAAACCAGGACTAAACCAGGACTAAACCAGGACTAAACCAGGATTAAACCAGGACTAAACCAGGACTAAACCAGGACTAAAACAGGTCTAAACCAGGTCTAAACCAGGACTAAAACAGGTCTAAACCAAGTTTAAACCAGGACTAAACCAGGTCTAAACCAGGACTAAACCAGGACTAAACCAGGTCTAAACCAGGACTAAACCAGGTCCAAACCAGGTCTAAACCAGGACTAAACCAGGTCCAAACCAAGTCTAAACCAAGTTTAAACCAGGACTAAACCAAGTCTAAACCAGGACTAAACCAGGACTAAACCAGGACTAAACCAGGTCCAAACGAGGTCTAAACCAGGTCTAAACCAGGACTAAACCAAGTCTAAACCAGGACTAAACCAGGACTAAACCAAGTCTAAACCAGGACTAAACCAGGACTAAACCAGGTCTAAACCAGGACTAAACCACGTCCAAACCAGGACTAAACCAGGACTAAACCAGGACTAAACCAGGTCCAAACCAGGTCTAAACCAGGACTAAACCAGGACTAAACCAAGTCTAAACCAGGACTAAACCAGGTCTAAAACAGGACTAAACCAGGACTAAACCAGGACTAAAACAGGACTAAACCAGGTCTAAACCAGGACTAAACCAGGTCCAAACCAGGACTAAACCAGGACTAAACCAGGACTAAACCAGGTCCAAACCAGGTCTAAACCAGGTCTAAACCAGGACTAAACCAGGACTAAACCAGGTCTAAACCAGGACTAAACCACGTCCAAACCAGGTCCAAACCAGGTCTAAACCAGGACTAAACCAGGACTAAACCAAGTCTAAACCAGGACTAAACCAGGACTAAACCAGGACTAAACCAGGTCCAAACCAGGTCTAAACCAGGTCTAAACCAGGACTAAACCACGTCCAAACCAGGTCCAAACCAGGTCTAAACCAGGACTAAACCAGGACTAAACCAAGTCTAAACCAGGACTAAACCAGGTCTAAAACAGGACTAAACCAGGACTAAACCAGGACCAAACCAGGTCCAAACCAGGTCTAAACCAGGTCTAAACCAGGACTAAACCAGGTCCAAACCAGGTCTAAAACAGGTCTAAACCAGGACTAAACCAGGACTAAACCAGGTCCAGACCAGGTCCAAACCAGGACTAAACCAGGACTAAACCAGGACTAAACCAGGTCCAGACCAGGTCCAAACCAGGACTAAACCAGGTCCAAACCAAGTCTAAACCAGGTCTAAACCAAGTCTAAACCAGGACTAAACCAGGACTAAACCAGGACTAAACCAGGTCCAAACGAGGTCTAAACCAGGTCTAAACCAGGACTAAACCAAGTCTAAACCAGGACTAAACCAGGACTAAACCAGGACTAAACCAGGTCCAAACCAGGTCTAAACCAGGTCTAAACCAGGACTAAACCAAGTCTAAACCAGGACTAAACCAGGACTAAACCAGGTCTAAACCAGGACTAAACCACGTCCAAACCAGGTCCAAACCAGGTCTAAACCAGGACTAAACCAGGACTAAACCAAGTCTAAACCAGGACTAAACCAGGACTAAACCAGGACTAAACCAGGTCCAAACCAGGTCTAAACCAGGTCTAAACCAGGACTAAACCAAGTCTAAACCAGGACTAAACCAGGACTAAACCAGGTCTAAACCAGGACTAAACCACGTCCAAACCAGGTCCAAACCAGGTCTAAACCAGGACTAAACCAGGACTAAACCAAGTCTAAACCAGGACTAAACCAGGACTAAAACAGGTCTAAACCAGGTCTAAACCAGGTCTAAACCAGGACTAAACCAGGTCCAAACCAGGACTAAACCAGGACTAAACCAGGACTAAACCAGGTCCAAACCAGGTCTAAACCAGGTCTAAACCAGGACTAAACCAGGACTAAACCAGGTCTAAACCAGGACTAAACCAGGACTAAACCAGGTCCAAACCAGGTCTAAACCAGGTCTAAACCAGGTCTAAACCAGGACTAAACCAGGACTAAACCAAGTCTAAACCAGGACTAAACCAGGTCTAAAACAGGACTAAACCAGGACTAAACCAGGTCTAAACCAGGTCTAAACCAGGTCTAAACCAGGACTAAACGAGGTCCAAACCAGGTCTAAAACAGGTCTAAACCAGGACTAAACCAGGACTAAACCAGGTCCAGACCAGGTCCAAACCAGGACTAAACCAGGACTAAACCAGGACTAAACCAGGTCCAGACCAGGTCCAAACCAGGACTAAACCAGGTCCAAACAAGGACTAAACCAGGACTAAACCAGGTCCAGACCAGGTCCAAACAAGGACTAAACCAGGACTAAACCAGGACTAAACCAGGACTAAACCAGGTCTAAACCAGGTCTAAACCAGGACTAAACCAGGACTAAACCAGGTCTAAACCAGGACTAAACCAGGTCCAAACCAGGACTAAACCAGGACTAAACCAGGTCCAGACCAGGTCCAAACCAGGACTAAACCAAGTCTAAACCAAGACTAAACCAGGTCTAAACCAGGACTAAACCAGGTCCAAAATAGGTCTAAACCTTGACTAAACCAGGACTAAACCTGGTCTTAACCAGGTCTAAACCAGGACTAAACCAGGTCTAAACCAGGTCTAAACCAGGACTAAACCAGGTCCAAACCAGGTCCAAACCAGATCTAAACCAGATCTAAACCAGGACTAAACCAGGTCCAAACCAGGTCCAAACCAGGTCTAAACCAGGTCTAAACCAGGACTAAACCAGGTCCAAACCAGGTCTAAACCTGGACTAAACCAGGACTAAACCAGGTCTAAACCAGGACTAAACCAGGACTAAACCAGGACTAAACCAGGTCTAAACCAGGACCAAACCAGGTCTAAACCAGGACTAAACCAGGTCTAAACCAGGACTAAACCAGGTCTAAACCAGGTCTAAACCTGGACTAAACCAGGACTAAACCTGGACTAAACCAGGTCTAAACCAGGACCAAACCAGGTCTAAACCAGGACTAAACCAGGTCTAAACCAGGACTAAACCAGGTCTAAACCTGGACTAAACCAGGACTAAACCAGGTCTAAACTAGGACTAAACCAGGTCTAAACCTGGACTAAACCAGGACTAAACCTGGACTAAACCAGGTCTAAACCAGGACTTAACCAGGTCCAAACCAGGTCTAAACCAGGACTAAACCAGGACTAAACCAGGACTAAACCAGGTCCAAACCAGGTCTAAACCTGGACTAAACCAGGACTAAACCAGGTCTAAACCAGGACTAAACCAGGACTAAACCAGGACTAAACCAGGACTAAACCAGGTCTAAACCAGGTCTAAACCTGGACTAAACCAGGACTAAACCTGGACTAAACCAGGTCTAAACCAGGACCAAACCAGGTCTAAACCAGGACTAAACCAGGTCTAAACCAGGACTAAACCAGGTCTAAACCTGGACTAAACCAGGACTAAACCAGGTCTAAACTAGGACTAAACCAGGTCTAAACCTGGACTAAACCAGGACTAAACCTGGACTAAACCAGGTCTAAACCAGGACTTAACCAGGTCCAAACCAGGTCTAAACCAGGACTAAACCAGGTCCAAACCAGGTCTAAACCAGGACTAAACCAGGTCCAAACCAGGTCTAAACCAGGTCCAAACCAGGTCTAAACCAGGACTAAACCAGGTCCAAACCAGGTCTAAACCAGGACTAAACCAAGTCTAAACCAGGTCTAAACCTAGTCCAAACCAGGTCCAAACCAGGTCCAAACCAGGTCTAAACCAGGACTAAACCAGGTCCAAACCAGGTCTAAACCAGGACTAAACCAGGTCTAAACCAGGACTAAACCAGGTCCAAACCAGGTCTAAACCAGGACTAAACCAGGTCTAAACCAGGACTAAACCAGGTCTAAACCTGGACTAAACCAGGACTAAACCAGGTCTAAACCTGGACTAAACCAGGACTAAACCTGGACTAAACCAGGTCTAAACCAGGACTAAACCAGGTCCAAACCAGGTCTAAACCAGGACTAAACCAGGTCTAAACCAGGACTAAACCAGGACTAAACCAGGTCTAAACCAGGACTAAACCAGGTCCAAACCAGGTCTAAACCAGGACTAAACCAGGACTAAACCAGGTCCAGACCAGGTCCAAACCAGGTCTAAACCAGGACTAAACCAAGTCTAAACCAGGTCTAAACCAGGTCCAAACCAGGTCCAAACCAGGACTAAACCAGGAATAAACCAGGTCTAAACCAGGACTAAACCAAGTCCAAACCAGGACTAAACCAGGTCTAAACCAGGACTAAACCAGGACTAAACCAGGACTAAACCAGGACTAAACCAGGTCTAAACCAGGTTTAAACCAGGACTAAACCAGGACTAAACCAGGTCTAAACCAGGACTAAACCAGGACTAAACCAGGTCTAAATCAGGTCTAAACCAGGACTAAAGCAGGACTAAACCAGGACTAAACCAGGTCTAAACCAAGTCTAAACCAGGTCTAAACCAGGACTAAACCAGGTCCAAACCAGGTCTAAACCAGGACTAAACCAGGACTAAACCAGGACTAAACCAGGTCCAAACCAGGTCTAAACCAGGTCCAAACCAGGACTAAACCAGGACTAAACTAGGTCCAAACCAGGACTAAACCAGGACTAAACCAGGACTAAACCAGGACTAAACCAGGACTAAAACAGGTCTAAACCAGGTCCAAACCAGGACTAAAACAGGTCTAAACCAAGTTTAAACCAGGACTAAACCAGGTCTAAACCAGGACTAAACCAGGACTAAACCAGGTCTAAACCAGGACTAAACCAGGTCCAAACCAGGTCTAAACCAGGACTAAACCAGGTCCAAACCAGGTCCAAACCAGGTCTAAACCAGGTCTAAACCAGGTCCAAACCAGGTCTAAACCAGGACTAAACCAAGTCTAAACCAGGACTAAACCAGGTCCAAACCAAGTCTAAACCAGGTCTAAACCAAGTTTAAACCAGGACTAAACCAAGTCTAAACCAGGACTAAACCAGGTCCAAACCAAGTCTAAACCAGGTCTAAACCAAGTTTAAACCAGGACTAAACCAAGTCTAAACCAGGACTAAACCAGGACTAAACCAGGACTAAACCAGGTCCAAACGAGGTCTAAACCAGGTCTAAACCAGGACTAAACCAAGTCTAAACCAGGACTAAACCAGGACTAAACCAGGACTAAACCAGGTCCAAACCAGGTCTAAACCAGGTCTAAACCAGGACTAAACCAAGTCTAAACCAGGACTAAACCAGGACTAAACCAGGTCTAAACCAGGACTAAACCACGTCCAAACCAGGTCCAAACCAGGTCTAAACCAGGACTAAACCAGGACTAAAACAGGTCTAAACCAGGTCTAAACCAGGTCTAAACCAGGACTAAACCAGGTCCAAACCAGGACTAAACCAGGACTAAAACAGGACTAAACCAGGACTAAACCAGGACTAAAACAGGTCTAAACCAGGTCTAAACCAGGTCTAAACCAGGACTAAACCAGGTCCAAACCAGGACTAAACCAGGACTAAACCAGGACTAAACCAGGTCCAAACCAGGTCTAAACCAGGTCTAAACCAGGACTAAACCAGGACTAAACCAGGTCTAAACCAGGACTAAACCACGTCCAAACCAGGTCCAAACCAGGTCTAAACCAGGACTAAACCAGGACTAAACCAAGTCTAAACCAGGACTAAACCAGGACTAAACCAGGACTAAACCAGGTCCAAACCAGGTCTAAACCAGGTCTAAACCAGGACTAAACCACGTCCAAACCAGGTCCAAACCAGGTCTAAACCAGGACTAAACCAGGACTAAACCAAGTCTAAACCAGGACTAAACCAGGTCTAAAACAGGACTAAACCAGGACTAAACCAGGTCTAAACCAGGACTAAACCAGGACCAAACCAGGTCCAAACCAGGTCTAAACCAGGTCTAAACCAGGACTAAACCAGGTCCAAACCAGGTCTAAAACAGGTCTAAACCAGGACTAAACCAGGACTAAACCAGGTCCAGACCAGGTCCAAACCAGGACTAAACCAGGTCCAAACAAGGACTAAACCAGGACTAAACCAGGACTAAACCAGGACTAAACCAGGTCTAAACCAGGTCTAAACCAGGACTAAACCAGGACTAAACCAGGTCTAAACCAGGACTAAACCAGGTCCAAACCAGGACTAAACCAGGACTAAACCAGGACTAAACCAAGTCTAAACCAAGACTAAACCAGGTCTAAACCAGGACTAAACCAGGTCCAAAATAGGTCTAAACCTTGACTAAACCAGGACTAAACCTGGTCTTAACCAGGTCTAAACCAGGACTAAACCAGGTCTAAACCAGGTCCAAACCAGGTCCAAACCAGGTCTAAACCAGGTCTAAACCAGGTCTAAACCAGGACTAAACCAGGTCCAAACCAAGTCTAAACCAGGTCTAAACCAGGACTAAACCAGGACTAAACCAGGACTAAACCAGGTCCAAACCAGGTCTAAACCTGGACTAAACCAGGACTAAACCAGGTCTAAACCAGGACTAAACCTGGACTAAACCAGGACTAAACCTGGACTAAACCAGGTCTAAACCAGGTCTAAACCAGGACTAAACCAGGTCTAAACCAGGACTAAACCAGGTCTAAACCAGGACTAAACCAGGTCTAAACCTGGACTAAACCAGGACTAAACCAGGTCTAAACTAGGACTAAACCAGGTCTAAACCTGGACTAAACCAGGACTAAACCTGGACTAAACCAGGTCTAAACCAGGACTTAACCAGGTCCAAACCAGGTCTAAACCAGGACTAAACCAGGTCCAAACCAGGTCCAAACCAGGTCTAAACCAGGACTAAACCAAGTCTAAACCAGGTCTAAACCTAGTCCAAACCAGGTCCAAACCAGGTCCAAACCAGGTCCAAACCAGGACTAAACCAGGTCCAAACCAGGTCTAAACCAGGACTAAACCAGGTCCAAACCAGGTCTAAACCAGGACTAAACCAGGTCCAAACCAGGTCTAAACCAGGACTAAACCAGGTCTAAACCAGGACTAAACCAGGTCCAAACCAGGTCTAAACCAGGACTAAACCAGGTCTAAACCAGGACTAAACCAGGTCTAAACCTGGACTAAACCAGGACTAAACCAGGTCTAAACCAGGACTAAACCAGGACTAAACCAGGACTAAACCAGATCTAAACCAGGACTAAACCAGGTCCAAACCAGGTCTAAACCAGGACTAAACCAGGTCCAGACCAGGTCCAAACCAGGTCTAAACCAGGACTAAACCAAGTCTAAACCAGGTCTAAACCAGGTCCAAACCAGGTCCAAACCAGGTCCAAACCAGGTCCAAACCAGGACTAAACCAGGAATAAACCAGGTCTAAACCACGTCTAAACCAGGACTAAACCAAGTCCAAACCAGGACTAAACCAGGTCTAAACCAGGACTAAACCAGGACTAAACCAGGACTAAACCAGGACTAAACCAGGTCTAAACCAGGTTTAAACCAGGACTAAACCAGGACTAAACCAGGTCTAAACCAGGACTAAACCAGGACTAAACCAGGTCTAAATCAGGTCTAAACCAGGACTAAAGCAGGACTAAACCAGGACTAAACCAGGTCTAAACCAAGTCTAAACCAGGTCTAAACCAGGACTAAACCAGGTCCAAACCAGGTCTAAACCAGGACTAAACCAGGACTAAACCAGGTCCAGACCAGGTCCTAACCAGGTCTAAACCAGGACTAAACCAAGTCTAAACCAGGTCTAAACCAGGTCCAAACCAGGTCCAAACCAGGTCCAAACCAGGTCCAAACCAGGACTAAACCAGGACTAAACCAAGTCCAAACCAGGACTAAACCAGGTCTAAACCAGGACTAAACCAGGACTAAACCAGGAATAAACCAGGACTAAACCAGGACTAAACCAGGTCCAAACCAGGTCTAAACCAGGACTAAACCAAGTCTAAACCAGGACTAAACCAGGACTAAACCATAACTAAACCAGGACTAAACCAGGTCTAAACCAGGACTAAACCAGGACTAAACCAGGACTAAACCAGGTCCAAACCAGGTCTAAACCAGGTCCAAACCAGGACTAAACCAGGACTAAACTAGGTCCAAACCAGGACTAAACCAGGACTAAACCAGGACTAAACCAGGATTAAACCAGGTCCAAACCAGGACTAAACCAGGACTAAACCAGGTCTAAACCAGGACTAAACCAGGACTAAACCAGGACTAAACCAGGACTAAAACAGGTCTAAACCAGGTCTAAACCAGGACTAAAACAGGTCTAAACCAAGTTTAAACCAGGACTAAACCAGGTCTAAACCAGGACTAAACCAGGACTAAACCAGGTCTAAACCAGGACTAAACCAGGTCCAAACCAGGTCTAAACCAGGACTAAACCAGGTCCAAACCAGGTCTAAACCAGGTCTAAACCAAGTTTAAACCAGGACTAAACCAAGTCTAAACCAGGACTAAACCAGGACTAAACCAGGACTAAACCAGGTCCAAACGAGGTCTAAACCAGGTCTAAACCAGGACTAAACCAAGTCTAAACCAGGACTAAACCAGGACTAAACCAGGACTAAACCAGGTCCAAACCAGGTCTAAACCAGGTCTAAACCAGGACTAAACCAAGTCTAAACCAGGACTAAACCACGTCCAAACCAGGTCCAAACCAGGTCTAAACCAGGACTAAACCAGGACTAAACCAAGTCTAAACCAGGACTAAACCAGGTCTAAAACAGGACTAAACCAGGACTAAACCAGGTCTAAACCAGGACTAAACCAGGTCCAAACCAGGACTAAACCAGGACTAAACCAGGACTAAACCAGGTCCAAACCAGGTCTAAACCAGGTCTAAACCAGGACTAAACCAGGACTAAACCAGGTCTAAACCAGGACTAAACCACGTCCAAACCAGGTCCAAACCAGGTCTAAACCAGGACTAAACCAGGACTAAACCAAGTCTAAACCAGGACTAAACCAGGACTAAACCAGGACTAAACCAGGTCCAAACCAGGTCTAAACCAGGTCTAAACCAGGACTAAACCACGTCCAAACCAGGTCCAAACCAGGTCTAAACCAGGACTAAACCAGGACTAAACCAAGTCTAAACCAGGACTAAACCAGGTCTAAAACAGGACTAAACCAGGACTAAACCAGGTCTAAACCAGGACTAAACCAGGACCAAACCAGGTCCAAACCAGGTCTAAACCAGGTCTAAACCAGGACTAAACCAGGTCCAAACCAGGTCTAAAACAGGTCTAAACCAGGACTAAACCAGGACTAAACCAGGTCCAGACCAGGTCCAAACCAGGACTAAACCAGGACTAAACCAGGACTAAACCAGGTCCAGACCAGGTCCAAACCAGGACTAAACCAGGTCCAAACAAGGACTAAACCAGGACTAAACCAGGTCCAGACCAGGTCCAAACAAGGACTAAACCAGGACTAAACCAGGACTAAACCAGGACTAAACCAGGTCTAAACCAGGTCTAAACCAGGACTAAACCAGGTCCAAACCAGGACTAAACCAGGACTAAACCAGGTCCAGACCAGGTCCAAACCAGGACTAAACCAGGTCTAAACCAGGACTAAACCAGGTCCAAAATAGGTCTAAACCTTGACTAAACCAGGACTAAACCTGGTCTTAACCAGGTCTAAACCAGGACTAAACCAGGTCTAAACCAGGTCTAAACCAGGACTAAACCAGGTCCAAACCAGGTCCAAACCAGGTCTAAACCAGGTCTAAACCAGGTCTAAACCAGGACTAAACCAGGTCCAAACCAAGTCTAAACCAGGTCTAAACCAGGACTAAACCAGGACTAAACCAGGACTAAACCAGGTCCAAACCAGGTCTAAACCTGGACTAAACCAGGACTAAACCAGGTCTAAACCAGGACTAAACCAGGACTAAACCAGGACTAAACCAGGTCTAAACCAGGTCTAAACCAGGTCTAAACCAGGTCTAAACCAGGACTAAACCAGGTCTAAACCAGGACTAAACCAGGTCTAAACCTGGACTAAACCAGGTCTAAACCTGGACTAAACCAGGACTAAACCAGGTCTAAACTAGGACTAAACCAGGTCTAAACCTGGACTAAACCAGGACTAAACCTGGACTAAACCAGGTCTAAACCAGGACTTAACCAGGTCCAAACCAGGTCTAAACCAGGACTAAACCAGGTCCAAACCAGGTCTAAACCAGGACTAAACCATGTCTAAACCAGGACTAAACCAGGACTAAACCAGGTCGAAACCAGGTCTAAACCAGGTCTAAACCAGGTCTAAACCAGGACTAAACCAGGTCCAAACCAGGTCTAAACCAGGACTAAACCATGTCTAAACCAGGACTAAACCTGGACTAAACCACGTCTAAACCAGGACTAAACCAGGACTAAACCAGGTCGAAACCAGGTCTAAACCAGGTCCAAACCAGGTCCAAACCAGGTCTAAACCAGGACTAAACCAGGTCCAAACCAGGTCCAAACCAGGTCCAAACCAGGTACAAACCAGGACTAAACCAGGTCCAAACCAGGTCTAAACCAGGACTAAACCAGGTCCAAACCAGGTCTAAACCAGGACTAAACCAGGTCCAAACCAGGTCTAAACCAGGACTAAACCAGGTCCAAACCAGGTCTAAACCAGGACTAAACCAGGTCTAAACCAGGACTAAACCAGGTCTAAACCTGGACTAAACCAGGACTAAACCAGGTCTAAACCTGGACTAAACCAGGACTAAACCTGGACTAAACCAGGTCTAAACCAGGACTAAACCAGGTCCAAACCAGGTCTAAACCAGGACTAAACCAGGTCCAAACCAGGACTAAACCAGGTCTATACCAGGACTAAACCTGGACTAAACCAGGTCTAAACCAGGTCTAAACCAGGACTAAACCAGGTCCAAACCAGGTCTAAACCAGGACTAAACCAGGACTAAACCAGGTCCAGACCAGGTCCAAACCAGGTCTAAACCAGGACTAAACCAAGTCTAAACCAGGTCTAAACCAGGTCCAAACCAGGTCCAAACCAGGTCCAAACCAGGTCCAAACCAGGACTAAACCAGGAATAAACCAGGTCTAAACCACGTCTAAACCAGGACTAAACCAGGACTAAACCAGGACTAAACCAGGACTAAACCAGGTCTAAACCAGGTTTAAACCAGGACTAAACCAGGACTAAACCAGGTCTAAACCAGGACTAAACCAGGTCTAAATCAGGTCTAAACCAGGACTAAAGCAGGACTAAACCAGGACTAAACCAGGTCTAAACCAAGTCTAAACCAGGTCTAAACCAGGAATAAACCAGGACTAAACCAGGACTAAACCAGGTCCAAACCAGGTCTAAACCTGGACTAAACCATGACTAAACCTGGACTAAACCAGGTCCAAACCAGGTCTAAACCAGGTCCAAACCAGGACTAAACCAGGACTAAACCAGGTCTAAACCAGGATTAAACCAGGTCCAAACCAGGACTAAACCAGTCCTAAACCAGGTCTAAACCAGGACTAAACCAGGTCCAAACCAGGACTAAACCAGGTCCAGACCAGGTCCAAACCAGGACTAAACCAGGACTAAACCAGGTCTAAACCAGGACTAAACCAGGACTAAACCAGGACTAAACCAGGTCCAAACCAGGTCTAAACCTGGACTAAACCAGGACTAAACCAGGACTAAACCAGGACTAAACCAGGACTAAACCAGGTCCAAACCAGGTCTAAACCAGGTCTAAACCAGGTCCAAACCAGGACTAAACCAGGTCCAAACCAGGTCTAAACCAGGACTAAACCAGGTCTAAACCAGGACTAAACCAGGACTAAACCAGGACTAGACCAGGACTAAACCAGGACTAAACCAGGACTAAACCAGGTCCAAACCAGGTCTAAACCAGGTCTAAACCAGGACTAAACCAAGTCTAAACCAGGACTAAACCAGGACTAAACCAGGACTAGACCAGGACTAGACCAGGACTAAAACAGGTCTAAACCAGGACTAAACCAGGACTAAACCAGGTCCAAACCAGGTCTAAACCAAGTCTAAACCAGGACTAAACCAGGACTAAACCAGGACTAAACCAGGACTAAAACAGGACTAAACCAGGACTAAACCAGGACTAAAACAGGTCTAAACCAGGTCTAAACCAGGACTAAACCAGGTCTAAACCAAGTCTAAACCAGGACTAAACCAAGTCTAAACCAGGACTAAACCAGGTCCAAACCAGGACTAAACCAGGACTAAACCAGGACTAAACCAAGTCTAAACCAGGACTAAACCAGGTCTAAACCTGGACTAAACCAGGTCCAAACCAGGTCTAAACCAGGTCCAAACCAGGTCTAAACCAGGACTAAACCAGGACTAAACCAGGTCTAAACCAGGTCTAAACCAGGACTAAACCAAGTCTAAACCAGGACTAAACCAGGTCTAAACCAGGACTAAACCAGGACTAAACCAGGACTAAACCAGGTCCAAACCAGGTCTAAACCTGGACTAAACCAGGACTAAACCTGGTCTTAACCAGGTCTAAACCAGGTCCAAACCAGGACTAAACCAGGTCCAAACCAAGTCTAAACCAGGTCTAAACCAGGACTAAACCAGGTCCAAACCAAGTCTAAACCAGGTCTAAACCAGGTCTAAACCAGGACTAAACCAGGTCTAAACCAGGACTAAACCAAGTCTAAACCAGGACTAAACCTGGACTAAACCAGGTCTAAACCAGGACTAAACCAGGTCTAAACCAGGACTAAACCAGGTCCAAACCAGGTCTAAACCAGGACTAAACCAGGTCCAAACCAGGTCCAAACCAGGTCCAAACCAGGTCTAAACCAGGACTAAACCAGGACTAAACCAGGTCTAAACCAGGTCTAAACCAGGACTAAACCAGGACTAAACCAGGACTAAAGCAGGTCTAAACCAGGACTAAACCAGGACTAAAGCAGGACTAAACCAGGACTAAACCAGGTCTAAACCAGGACTAAACCAGGACTAAACCAGGACTAAACCAGGACTAAAACAGGTCTAAACCAGGTCTAAACCAGGACTAAACCAGGTCTAAACCAGGACTAAACCAGGACCAAACCAGGTCCAAACCAGGTCTAAACCAGGTCTAAACCAGGACTAAACCAGGTCCAAACCAGGACTAAACCAGGTCCAAACCAGGTCTAAACCAGGTCTAAACCAGGACTAAACCAGGTCCGAACCAGGACTAAACCAGGACTAAACCAGGTCCAGACCAGGTCCAAACCAGGACTAAACCAGGACTAAACCAGGACTAAACCAGGACTAAACCAGGTCTAAACCAGGTCTAAACCAGGACTAAACCAGGACTAAACCAGGTCTAAACCAGCTCTAAACCAGGACTAAACCAAGTCTAAACCAGGACTAAACCAAGTCTAAACCAGGTCTAAACCAGGTCTAAACCAGGTCTAAACCAGGTCGAAACCAGGTCTAAACCAGGACTAAACCAGGTCCAAACCAGGACTAAACCAGGTCCAAACCAGGACTAAACCAGGTCTTAACCAGGTCTAAACCAGGACTAAACCAGGTCTAAACCTGGACTAAACCAGGACTAAACCTGGTCTTAACCAGGTCTAAACCAGGACTAAACCAGGTCTAAACCAGGTCCAAACCAGATCTAAACCAGGTCTAAACCAGGACTAAACCAGGACTAAACCAGGTCCAAACCAAGTCTAAACCAGGTCTAAACCAGGACTAAACCAAGTCTAAACCAGGACTAAACCAGGTCTAAACCAGGACTAAACCAGGACTAAACCAGGACTAAACCAGGTCCAAACCAGGTCCAAACCAGGTCTAAACCAGGTCTAAACCAGGTCTAAACCAGGACTAAACCAGGTCCAAACCAAGTCTAAACCACGTCTAAACCAGGACTAAACCAAGTCTAAACCAGGACTAAACCAGGTCTAAACCAGGACTAAACCAGGACTAAACCAGGTCCAAACCAGGTCTAAACCTGGACTAAACCAGGACTAAACCAGGTCTAAACCAGGACTAAACCAGGACTAAACTAGGACTAAACCAGGACTAAACCAGGTCTAAACCAGGTCTAAACCTGGACTAAACCAGGACTAAACCTGGACTAAACCAGGTCTAAACCAGGACCAAACCAGGTCCAAACCAGGTCTAAACCAGGACTAAACCAGGTCTAAACCAGGACTAAACCAGGTCTAAACCAGGTCTAAACCAGGACTAAACCAGGACTAAACCAGGTCTAAACCAGCTCTAAACCAGGACTAAACCAAGTCTAAACCAGGACTAAACCAAGTCTAAACCAGGTCTAAACCAGGTCTAAACCAGGTCTAAACCAGGTCGAAACCAGGTCTAAACCAGGACTAAACCAGGTCCAAACCAGGACTAAACCAGGTCCAAACCAGGACTAAACCAGGTCTTAACCAGGTCTAAACCAGGACTAAACCAGGTCTAAACCTGGACTAAACCAGGACTAAACCTGGTCTTAACCAGGTCTAAACCAGGACTAAACCAGGTCTAAACCAGGTCCAAACCAGATCTAAACCAGGTCTAAACCAGGACTAAACCAGGACTAAACCAGGTCCAAACCAAGTCTAAACCAGGTCTAAACCAGGACTAAACCAAGTCTAAACCAGGACTAAACCAGGTCTAAACCAGGACTAAACCAGGACTAAACCAGGACTAAACCAGGTCCAAACCAGGTCCAAACCAGGTCTAAACCAGGTCTAAACCAGGTCTAAACCAGGACTAAACCAGGTCCAAACCAAGTCTAAACCACGTCTAAACCAGGACTAAACCAAGTCTAAACCAGGACTAAACCAGGTCTAAACCAGGACTAAACCAGGACTAAACCAGGTCCAAACCAGGTCTAAACCTGGACTAAACCAGGACTAAACCAGGTCTAAACCAGGACTAAACCAGGACTAAACTAGGACTAAACCAGGACTAAACCAGGTCTAAACCAGGTCTAAACCTGGACTAAACCAGGACTAAACCTGGACTAAACCAGGTCTAAACCAGGACCAAACCAGGTCCAAACCAGGTCTAAACCAGGACTAAACCAGGTCTAAACCTGGACTAAACCAGGACTAAACCTGGACTAAACCAGGACTAAACCAGGACTAAACCAGGTCTAAACCAGGACTAAACCAGGACTAAACCAGGACTAAACCAGGACTAAAACAGGTCTAAACCAGGTCTAAACCAGGACTAAACCAGGTCTAAACCAGGACTAAACCAGGACC
>NW_027316274.1:0-33695 GCF_026437365.1 Eucyclogobius newberryi | reverse complement strand
TGGAGGATTATTTTCCAGAAATCAGCTTAGAACCACAAAAACAGCAGCATGAGCTTGATCATTTTTACTATTAATTTGTATTTTAATTTTATAATAAATTGTTATAATTATTATTTGTTATTGTTAGTTATGTGCTAATGTTGCTGTAATGTGAGGATGAGACACTCCGTGGTCAAAAGTCCCAGGACAAAATTGGCATTTATACCATGAACGGTGTGAATAAAGGTTTCTCCTCTGAAAGGTTTTGCTTCAGCTAATGTTTAATAATATATATTTTCTATTTCTATGATTTTCATGATATTAATTGATTGATGATGGAGATGATGCATGATGTGATTTATAATATAACAGGGTTTCATAATAATTATAAGTTTGGTATTGTAAAAGAATAATGTCATGTCATTCTGTCTGTCATTGCAGATAATATGATAATTTGAATGTATCGTGCCAGTAATGACTCAGGCCTCATGGCCTCCAAATGAGATGGCACGAATGTTTAGATTGGTGATGGTTGTTCTATCTCTTTCAGAGCTGATTTGATTGTGATGATGTGCGAACGTGTCAGGCCCACTGGCCTCAAAATCGGTGTACACCTTTGCCCAAAATTCGATTTTGTCATCCCAATCAAAAAAGCCAATTGGACCTATATTTTACCCGAAGCAATGACAGAAACCTCCCATGTTATCCCAATGGGAAATTTGCCAGAACACAATAATGTAACAATGTAACAATAATGTAAAGATAGCCAGATATATTTTGTTGTTTTGTGACAGTGATGGAACAAAGACTGCCTTTATGCAATTGCATTTGGTTTCGGTTAAGCAGATAGTGGGTATATTCTGCCCACACTTCCTTATGGACTGTTTTGCTATTTTCATTCATTTGATAATTGTTTTACTTAATTACTTAAGTTGTCCAATTAACCGAAACAATAAATTAAATGAATGAACATATCATCTATTATAGCATACGCATATTGTGATTATCTAATGGTTATTTGCAGGGCCGGCCCAAGCCTTCAGGGGGCCCTAAGCGAAAACATTTTTGGGGGCCCCTCACCACGTCATCAGAGTCAGTTTTATTGCCATTGTCAGTGAACAATTCACATATGGGAACTTTCTTCAACACAAACAAAGCGCACCAAAACGCCAGGGCATCCGTTTGCCAGTTAGTTTATTCTCAACACCTCACAAGCTCAAATATTGATAACTTAAATCCCACAATGCAACTTGGTATTCCGCTGACATCACCTCTACTCCCTGTACAAATAACACACATCCCAGATATGTTTTTGGGCGTATTTGTGGGCGTTAAGGGTCTTCAGCCACATTAGCACATTAGTTTAAATTAATGAACAGGGGGAGACCTTTTTTGGGTCTTCTGCTGCATTTTAATGTGGTCCAGCCGGCTAAAGTAAGAGTAAAATGTTGAGGTTGTAATGCAATAAAATGAAGATGTGATGAAACTGTGCCAGGAGAAAATGATTAAAGCCAGTTATTAATACAATAGTGTACTTAATTACTCAATACAATATTGGCTATGAAAAATACTTATGGTCAAATTGATTCATTTTAACTGAAAATGTAAAAGTAATAGTTATCCTCACTAATTTATCTTTTACTGCTCCCAACTGTTCCTTCTTGCCAAAGTGACAAAACAAGTTATATTAAATTAAACAAATGGCATAAGCATTGCTTGATTAACAATTAACACTGATAAAACAAACATGTTATTCCCAGAGAATGAACAGAACTAGAAGTGAAGGTCCAAACCTAGCTTTAGTGAAGGGACTGCGTTTCTGCATCTTTGCCACTTTTGTATAAAAATATATAGTATTATTCTATAGCAGACGGAATCATAATATGTCTGGTTATTTTTCACTACCAATTTATTATAATTTATAACAAATAGTCTAATGATGCTTTTTAAATAAATTGAAATGTTTTATTGCTCTATTAAAAGTTGATTACAATATAAATGTCTGTTCTGATCAGAACACCACACTGGACTCCTGCATGAGACAATGCTGCGATGTGATTGGCTGATGGACCTTACATGCATAAACCTTTACGTTCCTCTTATTCCACTTTAAGAAGTCAAAGTAAAACAGACATCACGAGTCACGATTGATCTCACACATGGTGATGTGAGAGAGAGGGACGCAAACTCAAACCCGCTCATCTCTAACTGCACAGGGGCCCGGGACAGGGGCCCGGGACAGGGGCCCGGGACAGGGCGCCCGGGACAGGGGCCCGGGACAGGGGCCCGGGACAGGGGCCGCACACTGTTCACTCCAAAGTTTCACGTCAGAGGACCGGATCTCCGCCTCTTAGTGACCGGGGCATAGACGCCCCTCCCCGGCCTCACCTGCAGCTGACACTACCAGGCTGGTGTAAATGTTAAGCTTATTATCTTTCATTCAGACATATTGTGCGCGGGGCAGAGCTCTCGTCGCCTCCAGCCTGAGCGAACTAACGTGACAGACTCGTGTTGTTTCAAACAGCAACATTAACCGTCTCTTTGTAAGAGAAGTTCAATACCTGGAAAGTGTTGTTGAGTTTGCAGTTTCTTTACATCGTCAAGAAGTTTCTTCTTTCGTTTTTCGGCACCAGGAGATATATTCCTCTGGACATGAGGACCACGTTGTGTTATGTTTATGTTTTGCTCTCGTTCTGCTCGCGCACAATGAAGTTGCCCAATCAGCGCAGGTTTGGTGTCTCGGTTGCCAGATTGTCATTACAAATAAATGCGGTTTGTGCGTTATATGTTACCGCTGTGTGCGCTGCCGCGCCAGCTGCGCTTGTACTTCTCATAAAACGGGTTGCCAGATTGGGGGCCCTATTAAAGCCTCGGGGCCCTACGCGGCTGCTTAGTTCGCTTATAGCCTGGTTATTTGTTCATTTACTGTGCTCTGTTTTTGTGGTCATTTTTTAAGATTAAGACAGGTGCATTGGAGAAGTGTGAAAGTGTCAAATGCATAAACTTATTGCTGGATTTGTTTTTCAGGCCATTGTCCCTTCACTCCACAGTCACACGTCAGACTAATAGACCTGGCAATTCAAGGTCTCTTGCCTAAGTACACAACTTCTGTATATTTATCGAATACAATTCATCAGACGGAGTACAGGGCTTAAGTAACTCAATGGGAAATGTAACTAAATATCCAAATTTACAATATTAGCCACAATGTTTAACCATGTCATTTTAATCTTATGCCTCAGATTTCCGTCAACTGTCATACCGGTATTTCAACTTTGGCACCACTTTCTGAAGCTACTGTCAAAACATGAATTCTATTTCTTTATTTTACCAGACAGAGAAGACGTTGAATTTTGTTGCAGTTTTCTGTTTCACGGGAACAGACCCAGTGATAGAGATTTTAACCATAAACCATAGCAACACATCTGCAATCTGCAAATTCTATCATAGACTATAGTAAAGGGGATGTAAAATGGTCTGATACTACGTAACCACAATTACATCTCATGTTCTAAACCATGGAATGATAATTATTCTGCGAATGTTGAAGACAAAATACACTCCACCTCTGCCTCCATTGCAACCTTATCCTTTCTTCTGATGCATCAATGAATTCAGACACATTGTTGGCAGTGGATTGGGTTTCGAGAATCAGATGAAATAAGTCTTTATTTTATCCCACAATGGGGAAATTCAAGAGGTGTTCACAAAAGTACAAGATTGGGCCACGCACAAAAACCTTCATCAAGATCTTCATATTAACCAAATTAGATTTTTTTTCTTATTGAAGATTTAATTTAATTTCATGGACATAAACACAAGAGATGTTTTAATCAGTCCTATTCAGCAAACATAATAAAACACAAATTATTCACCCAAAGTGCTGCTTGCAGATAGAGTCCGTCATTGGCTTTTTATTTTCAAAGTGGCAAAAATTATGTCTGCCATATTTAATTTGTCAGTAAAAAGTTAATTTTTTGACTTAATTCAAGTGTTTAAGGGGGCGCTGTAGAGCCTTTGTGAAATATAGCTACTGTACATCATTGCATTAAATAACATCTCGGACTCTGAGGACCTCAGGGACCTGCCTCCTTCTGGTGCCCAGAGTCAGGACTAAACATGGACCGGCCTCCTGCTGGTGCCAGAGTCAGGACTAAACATGGACCGGCCTCCTGCTGGTGCCAGAGTCAGGACTAAACATGGACCAGCCTCCTGCTGGTGCCAGAGTCAGGACTAAACATGGACCGACCTCCTGCTGGTGCCAGAGTCAGGACTAAGAGTCAGGACTAAACATGGACCGGCCTCCTGCTGGTGCCCAGAGTCAGGACTAAACATGGACTGGCCTCCTGCTGGTGCCAGAGTCAGGACTAAACATGGACCGGCCTCCTGCTGGTGCCAGAGTCAGGACTAAACATGGACCGGCCTCCTGCTGGTGCCAGAGTCAGGACTAAACATGGACCAGCCTCCTGCTGGTGCCAGAGTCAGGACTAAACATGGACCGGCCTCCTGCTGGTGCCAGAGTCAGGACTAAACATGGACCGGCCTCCTGCTGGTGCCAGAGTCAGGACTAAACATGGACCGGCCTCCTGCTGGTGCCAGAGTCAGGACATGGGGAATCTGCATTTCAGTTTTATGCAGCTAAAATCTGGAACAGTCTTCCTGAAGATGTGAGACAGACTTCTACTCTGACAATGTTCAAATCTAAGCTAAAAACAGTTTTGTTTAGCTGTGCATGTGACTTTGCATGTGATTTTTCTTTGCCTCTTCTCTTTTGTGTCTTAAACTGTTTTGTGATTTCTGTAATTTCTTTGTGATTTGAATGCATTTTTTTCCTGTTTTGTGAAGTACTTTGAATTGCCTTGTGTATGAAATGTGCTCTACAAATAAACTTGCCTTGACCATTATTCGTGCCAGGAAATAGGACATCTCATGCCAGTTTTAACACTTCAGCAAGTGATATTAATGAGTTTGCCACGCCTTACTACACCAATTACCTCTAATTGTACATGGGTGTAGTTCATTTGGCAATTTTTCAAAGTACGAGGTGTAAAAAATGTAAGAAATACATACACCAAAATCACAAAATTTTCACTGAATTTTGGGTTGAGTTTTTTTTTTTTTTTTTACAGTTCAGGGATTCAAAATTGTGGTGGTTTGTGGGAAAATATTTTAAAATAAAATAATAACATAAACTCTTTTTTCAGCCATTTTTTTCCACTATATAAACTCGAGCTAGTGTCATGTGACTTTGACACATTGTGCCTGGTCACAAATTGACCCGTTATATTGTTTTTCAGGTGTCTACGACAAATAGATTTGTCTAGTGGGCTATTAGAATCCTCTTTGTCTTTGTGAGACCCTGGCTCAACCACCCTGAGTACCTGATTAGCATCTACATTCCCTGGTCCTGGTCTTCTACCTTTCCAGGGGTTCAGTATCCCATAATAAATAACAGGAAGATTAAACCTTAGCCCTCCATTTCTGTTTAAAGAAGGTCTTTCTTTTTTAACAAAAATAGCTTCTGTAGCCAGGAAACTAGCAGACAACAGGAATCACTTGAGGTTCAATCTTAGATGCAGACAGAACAACATGATCCCGAAGAGCCTGCAGATCAAATCACCGGTCAGAGGACACAGAGCAGAGAAGATTTGGAGAAGGAGCCTTATGCAGATGCTCAGTGAAAGGATCCAGGAAAACAACGTCAGAATTGATAAATTGAAAGACAGAACAGGAACTTTACAGGAGAAATTAACCAGCATACTCCCTGAAGAAGCTTTCAAAAGAGTGATGGATTTTACACAGACTGCACAAGAAGCACAGCACAGGAAGAGCAAAGAACGCCAAATCAAGAAGTTCAACATTCTTTTGAACAAAAAGAATGCAGGTGAGGTCGAGCTAGACATTAGGACTGAGACAGACAAATTAGAACCTATCAGATCGTGTTCTGACACAGGCAGAAAAGGAGGTGCTCTCTAAAGGTCTCAACTTTTCTGTCACCTCTAAACACATCCCTACAGAGGACTACATCACAGCCACTGAAACGGCAATTAGAAACAACAAAATGACTGAATCGGAGGCTGCAGACCTGAGGCTACGTGTCACAGCGACCCTGAAGAGTGCCAAACCACCGCCTTCAAATATCACATCTGAAGAGAGAAAAGCACTTTCAGCACTGGAAAAAGATCATAGCATCAACATCCTCCCAGCAGACAAGGGACGTTGCACTGTGATTCTCAACGCAGCTGATTACGAAGCCAAAGTCCACACCCTCCTCGAGGACACGACCACATACGAGCGCTTGAAAAGAGATCCGACCAGTGGCTGAGAAGAAAGTGATAGACTGTTTACAAAGGCTGGAAAAAGAGGAAGCGATAGACCGGCCTCTGTATTACAGACTGTATCCTGGTGAAGCCATGCCTTGCCTTTATGGCCTTCCAAAAATACACAAAAAGGAGGTTCCACTCAGACCCATAGTGTGCAGCACAGATTCCATCACTTACAATGTGGCCAAGCATTTAACAACTATATTGGCTCCGCTTGTGGGGAATTCGGTACATCATGTGGAAAACACGCACAACTTTGTGGATAAAGTGAAACATCTCCAACTGGACCCAGATGACCTCATGGTTTCATATGATGTTGTGTCCCTGTTCACCTGCATCCCGACCTCTGATGCAGTAGCAGCAGTGAGGATCAGACTGCAGGAAGACACCACCCTACAGGAAAGGACCAAACTGACACCTGAACACATATGTAAACTGTTGGACATCTGTCTGAACACCACTTACTTTCAATTCCGGGGACAATTTTACAGACAGATTCATGGCTGTGCCATGGGCTCGCCCGTCTCTCCCATAGTAGCCAACCTGTACATGGAGCACTTTGAGAAGAAGGCACTGGCCTCATTCTCAGGCATAGCCCCAAAACTGTGGCTCCGCTATGTCGATGATACTTTTGTAACAATCAAGAAACAAGAGCTGGAAACCTTCTCTGATCACATCAATGCTGTGGACCCACATATCAGGTTTACAAGAGAAGACGCTAAGGAGAATCGCTTGGCCTTTCTTGATTGTTCCACGATCAGAGGAGAGGACGGGAAACTCCAAATAGAGGTATATAGGAAACCTACACACACGGACCAGTATCTGCTCTTTAGTTCCAACCACCCACTACAGCACAAGCTGGGTGTGATCAGAACCTTACAACACAGAGCTCAAGGTGTGCCCACCAGCTCAGAGGGCAAGAAGAAAGAGGAAAAACATGTCCGAAATGCCCTCTCAGCCTGTGGTTACCCCGCTTGGGCTCTCAACAGAGTGAAGAGAACCAAGAAGCAGGACAAAAGGGAAACTGAACAGAGAAGGAAGGGTGTTTCTATCCCTTATGTGTCTGGCCTGTCAGAAAAACTGCAGAGAATTTTTAGACAACACCAAGTCCCTGTTTATTTTAAACCAGGAAACACTTTAAGACAAAAACTGGTTCACCCAAAGGACAAGTTGCCGACTCAAAAACAGAGCAATGTAGTTTATTCGATCCAATGCAGTGAAGAAAGCTGTAAAGAACGGTACATAGGTGAGACAAAACAGCCTCTACACAAGAGGCTTTATCAGCACAGAAGAAATACAAGTTCAGGACCTCAGAGTGCCGTGCATCTCCATCTTGAAGCCTCTAATCACTCGTTTGAAGACGGTGAGGTGAAGGTTTTAAGCAGGGAGAAAAGATGGTTTGAAAGAGGAGTCAAGGAAGCTATTTTTGTTAAAAAAGAAAGACCTTCTTTAAACAGAAATGGAGGGCTAAGGTTTAATCTTCCTGTTATTTATTATGGGATACTGAACCCCTGGAAAGGTAGAAGACCAAGACCAGGACATGTAGATGCTAATCAGGTACTCAGGGTGGTTGAGCCAGGGTCTCACAAAGACAAAGAGGATTCTAATAGCCCATTAAGATTCTGAATAGGCTAGCTCGGTAGATACAAGGGGGGAGTTTCTGTTGAAACAAACAACTCTTTCTACTTCAGGAAGGCTCCTCCCAATGGGCGGGTCTTACCACAGAACAGTATTAATATCGGAGTTCTCGATCTAAATTCTTTTATTGACAATGACTCTTGGATGAGAGTCGAAACGTCTATTTTTCAAACTGAGTCCAGATGACTACAACTGAAGCTTTTTCTACTACAGTCCTATTTAGCAAACATAATAATACAAATGATTCATCCAAAGTACAAACTCTTGACCTCTCAATTAAAAAGACATTGACGAATTGAAACAATTGGATGAAATTTTTATCAGTTGCACAGCTTATGGGGTTATACAGGATGTAGACTATTTATTAATGTCTGTTATAGCATATGTTGCGCCCTCTGCTCCGACAGTTTGGGACAGGTACGTGGTTGCTTTTTGAATGGGAAAAGTGAAGGACAGAGACGGTCACGTCCTTACTCTTCCGTTTTATTTCAGGAAAGAACACCGAAAACTTTGCGCATATCACACATTTCCGCCAGCCAATAGAAATAAACATTGTTAACAGGTCATATGTACATTTTTATCATTTACACTTTTTGTACTGAACACAGTCTTGACCACAATAATTAACTAAAAGGTGAAAATAGTGTCTTGTGACAAATTTCAAATCTGTGACTCGCTTTTTAACCTGTCACACATAGAATCCGGGAAAACTTGTGAGAGTTACATTTTGAATAATCGAACCCTTATAGTAAAAATATAATGGCTCTGAAGTTTAAAGCAATAGCAATGGGGAATGCTAAAGTAAAAGGAAAAACAAATCACATTGTTTTAATTGTTGTATTTGTGCTTTGGACATTTGATTGTTTGCTTCATACATTTTCTGAAATTGTTTACGGTTTAAAAATGAAAATTGCTTTCCCATCAATCGGCCATTGTAAGTTGAAAAAACCCAGTTGTTGTAATTGTGTTTTTGGACACGGAGGTGAAGCCCCATCTGTGAGCTGTTTACTTTATCTCGTCAGCCACATCCTGAACACTTTGTGTGGAACAAGTCTGACTGCAGTCTATTCTTTGTGCACATTTTATTCTAGTAAAACGTCTGGATGTTGATGTTTGCCTGAGGTTTGTGTTGTTTGGACCCATCGTTTACTTATATCACAAATACAGCATCTATTTCATTGTTCATAGAGTTGTACTAAAACCTGCTGTATTTGTCTGTGAATATGAAGAGAATATATTGCAATGATGGTACTACGGACAAATGTAACAATGCTGGACACTGGGTTACAAATAATAACATTAATAGAGTTATTACGCACACGTACAAAATACATACCGGAAATGCAACCTCAAAATAAAAACATTTGCGGTCTCAACAGGCAGCCAAAACTGTGTGCTGCCATGCTTGCTGCCTGGTGTTTGCTTTAGAGATGCAATAAAGACGAGTAAAGTAACATGGGCCATGAAGGGTGGACCTGAAATTTAAACTATTGCCAACTCCAACAAAAGGAAACAAAACAACAACACTCGACTATGTTCAAATAGGTTAAAAAAATGTTTAGCCTGGTAGGGCTACATGACAGCTGAAAAGATTTGCACTTCTCTTTTTAAAATGTATATCATTTTCCCCCTTATTTGTTTGTATTGTGATTTGCACCCTTTTCTTCTTTAAACTTTAAATGTGTATGAAGAATTGTGCTCTACAAATTTGGAAAGTTTAAAAACACAAAGGTTAAAAGCATTTACTGTTGTTTTTATAAGAGCTTTTCTATTATTAAGAGTGTTTTTTTAAAAGTCTTCTATACGGTATCTCGGTTTCTCTCACTTCTGTATCTACATTGCGTTGTAACAGTAGAATTCCAAACTGCGTGGACAAATAAAGGCTTATCTTATCTTACTCACAGTGCGAAGAGTAACAAAAACGTTTTGTCCAAAGTGATACAGGTTTTGTGTTGACAATATTAAAAGATGATGAATGAACATTTTTGTTTCTTGCTCCTTCAGATATGATTTCGTTTTTCTCATTTGTGTGTCTATCCTTAAATACCAGCTTTTGTGACCTTGAGTACCTTGAGTATAAGTTTTCCCAAATATAATTTGTTGGACCACTACTTAATACTTTTACTAGAGTATCATTATTTCAATAACTCTACTCATAAGTTTGTGGCAGTTTTCTGTTTCATGAGGACTTTTCATGAGGAGATTTTAACCATAAATCTGTGTCTGCAATCTGTTAATTATACCATAGACCAGGGGTGGGCTATTTTTTTCCTCCGAGGGCCATATTCGAATCCAGGCAAGTAGCGAAGGGCCGGCCCGCAATCATTGGTGTGGGGAAAAAAAAATCAAAAATCTTATAAAATATCACTTTTCTGTCAAATATAGGCTTTTGAATCTATTATTGAATTAATGTCACGTCATATTTATTAAGGATACAAGTGCAGAGAAAAAAATCATAATTATTTTATTTTATTAATTTGTTTTAATATTACTTAGCATGTTTGGCGGGCCGGATTATAACGACGAACGGTGTGGCCCGCGGGCCGTAGTTTGCCCACCCCTGCCCATAGACTATAGTAAAGGGGATGTAAAATGGTCTGATACTACGTAACCACAATTACATCTCATGTTCTAAACCATGGAATGATAATTATTCTGCGAATGTTGAAGACAAAATACACTCCACCTCTGCCTCCATTGCAACCTTATCCTTTCTTCTGATGCATCAATGAATTCAGACACATTGTTGGCAGTGGATTGGGTTTCGAGAATCAGATGAAATAAGTCTTTATTTTATCCCACAATGGGGAAATTCAAGAGGTGTTCACAAAAGTACAAGATTGGGCCACGCACAAAAACCTTCATCAAGATCTTCATATTAACCAAATTAGATTTTTTTTCTTATTGAAGATTTAATTTAATTTCATGGACATAAACACAAGAGATGTTTTAATCAGTCCTATTCAGCAAACATAATAAAACACAAATTATTCACCCAAAGTGCTGCTTGCAGATAGAGTCCGTCATTGGCTTTTTATTTTCAAAGTGGCAAAAATTATGTCTGCCATATTTAATTTGTCAGTAAAAAGTTAATTTTTTGACTTAATTCAAGTGTTTAAGGGGGCGCTGTAGAGCCTTTGTGAAATATAGCTACTGTACATCATTGCATTAAATAACATCTCGGACTCTGAGGACCTCAGGGACCTGCCTCCTTCTGGTGCCCAGAGTCAGGACTAAACATGGACCGGCCTCCTGCTGGTGCCAGAGTCAGGACTAAACATGGACCGGCCTCCTGCTGGTGCCAGAGTCAGGACTAAACATGGACCAGCCTCCTGCTGGTGCCAGAGTCAGGACTAAACATGGACCGACCTCCTGCTGGTGCCAGAGTCAGGACTAAGAGTCAGGACTAAACATGGACCGGCCTCCTGCTGGTGCCCAGAGTCAGGACTAAACATGGACTGGCCTCCTGCTGGTGCCAGAGTCAGGACTAAACATGGACCGGCCTCCTGCTGGTGCCAGAGTCAGGACTAAACATGGACCGGCCTCCTGCTGGTGCCAGAGTCAGGACTAAACATGGACCAGCCTCCTGCTGGTGCCAGAGTCAGGACTAAACATGGACCGGCCTCCTGCTGGTGCCAGAGTCAGGACTAAACATGGACCGGCCTCCTGCTGGTGCCAGAGTCAGGACTAAACATGGACCGGCCTCCTGCTGGTGCCAGAGTCAGGACATGGGGAATCTGCATTTCAGTTTTATGCAGCTAAAATCTGGAACAGTCTTCCTGAAGATGTGAGACAGACTTCTACTCTGACAATGTTCAAATCTAAGCTAAAAACAGTTTTGTTTAGCTGTGCATGTGACTTTGCATGTGATTTTTCTTTGCCTCTTCTCTTTTGTGTCTTAAACTGTTTTGTGATTTCTGTAATTTCTTTGTGATTTGAATGCATTTTTTTCCTGTTTTGTGAAGTACTTTGAATTGCCTTGTGTATGAAATGTGCTCTACAAATAAACTTGCCTTGACCATTATTCGTGCCAGGAAATAGGACATCTCATGCCAGTTTTAACACTTCAGCAAGTGATATTAATGAGTTTGCCACGCCTTACTACACCAATTACCTCTAATTGTACATGGGTGTAGTTCATTTGGCAATTTTTCAAAGTACGAGGTGTAAAAAATGTAAGAAATACATACACCAAAATCACAAAATTTTCACTGAATTTTGGGTTGAGTTTTTTTTTTTTTTTTTACAGTTCAGGGATTCAAAATTGTGGTGGTTTGTGGGAAAATATTTTAAAATAAAATAATAACATAAACTCTTTTTTCAGCCATTTTTTTCCACTATATAAACTCGAGCTAGTGTCATGTGACTTTGACACATTGTGCCTGGTCACAAATTGACCCGTTATATTGTTTTTCAGGTGTCTACGACAAATAGATTTGTCTAGTGGGCTATTAGAATCCTCTTTGTCTTTGTGAGACCCTGGCTCAACCACCCTGAGTACCTGATTAGCATCTACATTCCCTGGTCCTGGTCTTCTACCTTTCCAGGGGTTCAGTATCCCATAATAAATAACAGGAAGATTAAACCTTAGCCCTCCATTTCTGTTTAAAGAAGGTCTTTCTTTTTTAACAAAAATAGCTTCTGTAGCCAGGAAACTAGCAGACAACAGGAATCACTTGAGGTTCAATCTTAGATGCAGACAGAACAACATGATCCCGAAGAGCCTGCAGATCAAATCACCGGTCAGAGGACACAGAGCAGAGAAGATTTGGAGAAGGAGCCTTATGCAGATGCTCAGTGAAAGGATCCAGGAAAACAACGTCAGAATTGATAAATTGAAAGACAGAACAGGAACTTTACAGGAGAAATTAACCAGCATACTCCCTGAAGAAGCTTTCAAAAGAGTGCTGGATTTTACACAGACTGCACAAGAAGCACAGCACAGGAAGAGCAAAGAACGCCAAATCAAGAAGTTCAACATTCTTTTGAACAAAAAGAATGCAGGTGAGGTCGAGCTAGACATTAGGACTGAGACAGACAAATTAGAACCTATCAGATCGTGTTCTGACACAGGCAGAAAAGGAGGTGCTCTCTAAAGGTCTCAACTTTTCTGTCACCTCTAAACACATCCCTACAGAGGACTACATCACAGCCACTGAAACGGCAATTAGAAACAACAAAATGACTGAATCGGAGGCTGCAGACCTGAGGCTACGTGTCACAGCGACCCTGAAGAGTGCCAAACCACCGCCTTCAAATATCACATCTGAAGAGAGAAAAGCACTTTCAGCACTGGAAAAAGATCATAGCATCAACATCCTCCCAGCAGACAAGGGACGTTGCACTGTGATTCTCAACGCAGCTGATTACGAAGCCAAAGTCCACACCCTCCTCGAGGACACGACCACATACGAGCGCTTGAAAAGAGATCCGACCAGTGGCTGAGAAGAAAGTGATAGACTGTTTACAAAGGCTGGAAAAAGAGGAAGCGATAGACCGGCCTCTGTATTACAGACTGTATCCTGGTGAAGCCATGCCTTGCCTTTATGGCCTTCCAAAAATACACAAAAAGGAGGTTCCACTCAGACCCATAGTGTGCAGCACAGATTCCATCACTTACAATGTGGCCAAGCATTTAACAACTATATTGGCTCCGCTTGTGGGGAATTCGGTACATCATGTGGAAAACACGCACAACTTTGTGGATAAAGTGAAACATCTCCAACTGGACCCAGATGACCTCATGGTTTCATATGATGTTGTGTCCCTGTTCACCTGCATCCCGACCTCTGATGCAGTAGCAGCAGTGAGGATCAGACTGCAGGAAGACACCACCCTACAGGAAAGGACCAAACTGACACCTGAACACATATGTAAACTGTTGGACATCTGTCTGAACACCACTTACTTTCAATTCCGGGGACAATTTTACAGACAGATTCATGGCTGTGCCATGGGCTCGCCCGTCTCTCCCATAGTAGCCAACCTGTACATGGAGCACTTTGAGAAGAAGGCACTGGCCTCATTCTCAGGCATAGCCCCAAAACTGTGGCTCCGCTATGTCGATGATACTTTTGTAACAATCAAGAAACAAGAGCTGGAAACCTTCTCTGATCACATCAATGCTGTGGACCCACATATCAGGTTTACAAGAGAAGACGCTAAGGAGAATCGCTTGGCCTTTCTTGATTGTTCCACGATCAGAGGAGAGGACGGGAAACTCCAAATAGAGGTATATAGGAAACCTACACACACGGACCAGTATCTGCTCTTTAGTTCCAACCACCCACTACAGCACAAGCTGGGTGTGATCAGAACCTTACAACACAGAGCTCAAGGTGTGCCCACCAGCTCAGAGGGCAAGAAGAAAGAGGAAAAACATGTCCGAAATGCCCTCTCAGCCTGTGGTTACCCCGCTTGGGCTCTCAACAGAGTGAAGAGAACCAAGAAGCAGGACAAAAGGGAAACTGAACAGAGAAGGAAGGGTGTTTCTATCCCTTATGTGTCTGGCCTGTCAGAAAAACTGCAGAGAATTTTTAGACAACACCAAGTCCCTGTTTATTTTAAACCAGGAAACACTTTAAGACAAAAACTGGTTCACCCAAAGGACAAGTTGCCGACTCAAAAACAGAGCAATGTAGTTTATTCGATCCAATGCAGTGAAGAAAGCTGTAAAGAACGGTACATAGGTGAGACAAAACAGCCTCTACACAAGAGGCTTTATCAGCACAGAAGAAATACAAGTTCAGGACCTCAGAGTGCCGTGCATCTCCATCTTGAAGCCTCTAATCACTCGTTTGCAGACGGTGAGGTGAAGGTTTTAAGCAGGGAGAAAAGATGGTTTGAAAGAGGAGTCAAGGAAGCTATTTTTGTTAAAAAAGAAAGACCTTCTTTAAACAGAAATGGAGGGCTAAGGTTTAATCTTCCTGTTATTTATTATGGGATACTGAACCCCTGGAAAGGTAGAAGACCAAGACCAGGACATGTAGATGCTAATCAGGTACTCAGGGTGGTTGAGCCAGGGTCTCACAAAGACAAAGAGGTTTCTAATAGCCCATTAAGATTCTGAATAGGCTAGCTCGGTAGATACAAGGGGGGAGTTTCTGTTGAAACAAACAACTCTTTCTACTTCAGGAAGGCTCCTCCCAATGGGCGGGTCTTACCACAGAACAGTATTAATATCGGAGTTCTCGATCTAAATTCTTTTATTGACAATGACTCTTGGATGAGAGTCGAAACGTCTATTTTTCAAACTGAGTCCAGATGACTACAACTGAAGCTTTTTCTACTACAGTCCTATTTAGCAAACATAATAATACAAATGATTCATCCAAAGTACAAACTCTTGACCTCTCAATTAAAAAGACATTGACGAATTGAAACAATTGGATGAAATTTTTATCAGTTGCACAGCTTATGGGGTTATACAGGATGTAGACTATTTATTAATGTCTGTTATAGCATATGTTGCGCCCTCTGCTCCGACAGTTTGGGACAGGTACGTGGTTGCTTTTTGAATGGGAAAAGTGAAGGACAGAGACGGTCACGTCCTTACTCTTCCGTTTTATTTCAGGAAAGAACACCGAAAACTTTGCGCATATCACACATTTCCGCCAGCCAATAGAAATAAACATTGTTAACAGGTCATATGTACATTTTTATCATTTACACTTTTTGTACTGAACACAGTCTTGACCACAATAATTAACTAAAAGGTGAAAATAGTGTCTTGTGACAAATTTCAAATCTGTGACTCGCTTTTTAACCTGTCACACATAGAATCCGGGAAAACTTGTGAGAGTTACATTTTGAATAATCGAACCCTTATAGTAAAAATATAATGGCTCTGAAGTTTAAAGCAATAGCAATGGGGAATGCTAAAGTAAAAGGAAAAACAAATCACATTGTTTTAATTGTTGTATTTGTGCTTTGGACATTTGATTGTTTGCTTCATACATTTTCTGAAATTGTTTACGGTTTAAAAATGAAAATTGCTTTCCCATCAATCGGCCATTGTAAGTTGAAAAAACCCAGTTGTTGTAATTGTGTTTTTGGACACGGAGGTGAAGCCCCATCTGTGAGCTGTTTACTTTATCTCGTCAGCCACATCCTGAACACTTTGTGTGGAACAAGTCTGACTGCAGTCTATTCTTTGTGCACATTTTATTCTAGTAAAACGTCTGGATGTTGATGTTTGCCTGAGGTTTGTGTTGTTTGGACCCATCGTTTACTTATATCACAAATACAGCATCTATTTCATTGTTCATAGAGTTGTACTAAAACCTGCTGTATTTGTCTGTGAATATGAAGAGAATATATTGCAATGATGGTACTACGGACAAATGTAACAATGCTGGACACTGGGTTACAAATAATAACATTAATAGAGTTATTACGCACACGTACAAAATACATACCGGAAATGCAACCTCAAAATAAAAACATTTGCGGTCTCAACAGGCAGCCAAAACTGTGTGCTGCCATGCTTGCTGCCTGGTGTTTGCTTTAGAGATGCAATAAAGACGAGTAAAGTAACATGGGCCATGAAGGGTGGACCTGAAATTTAAACTATTGCCAACTCCAACAAAAGGAAACAAAACAACAACACTCGACTATGTTCAAATAGGTTAAAAAAATGTTTAGCCTGGTAGGGCTACATGACAGCTGAAAAGATTTGCACTTCTCTTTTTAAAATGTATATCATTTTCCCCCTTATTTGTTTGTATTGTGATTTGCACCCTTTTCTTCTTTAAACTTTAAATGTGTATGAAGAATTGTGCTCTACAAATTTGGAAAGTTTAAAAACACAAAGGTTAAAAGCATTTACTGTTGTTTTTATAAGAGCTTTTCTATTATTAAGAGTGTTTTTTTAAAAGTCTTCTATACGGTATCTCGGTTTCTCTCACTTCTGTATCTACATTGCGTTGTAACAGTAGAATTCCAAACTGCGTGGACAAATAAAGGCTTATCTTATCTTACTCACAGTGCGAAGAGTAACAAAAACGTTTTGTCCAAAGTGATACAGGTTTTGTGTTGACAATATTAAAAGATGATGAATGAACATTTTTGTTTCTTGCTCCTTCAGATATGATTTCGTTTTTCTCATTTGTGTGTCTATCCTTAAATACCAGCTTTTGTGACCTTGAGTACCTTGAGTATAAGTTTTCCCAAATATAATTTGTTGGACCACTACTTAATACTTTTACTAGAGTATCATTATTTCAATAACTCTACTCATAAGTTTGTGGCAGTTTTCTGTTTCATGAGGACTTTTCATGAGGAGATTTTAACCATAAATCTGTGTCTGCAATCTGTTAATTATACCATAGACCAGGGGTGGGCTATTTTTTTCCTCCGAGGGCCATATTCGAATCCAGGCAAGTAGCGAAGGGCCGGCCCGCAATCATTGGTGTGGGGAAAAAAAAATCAAAAATCTTATAAAATATCACTTTTCTGTCAAATATAGGCTTTTGAATCTATTATTGAATTAATGTCACGTCATATTTATTAAGGATACAAGTGCAGAGAAAAAAATCATAATTATTTTATTTTATTAATTTGTTTTAATATTACTTAGCATGTTTGGCGGGCCGGATTATAACGACGAACGGTGTGGCCCGCGGGCCGTAGTTTGCCCACCCCTGCCCATAGACTATAGTAAAGGGGATGTAAAATGGTCTGATACTACGTAACCACAATTACATCTCATGTTCTAAACCATGGAATGATAATTATTCTGCGAATGTTGAAGACAAAATACACTCCACCTCTGCCTCCATTGCAACCTTATCCTTTCTTCTGATGCATCAATGAATTCAGACACATTGTTGGCAGTGGATTGGGTTTCGAGAATCAGATGAAATAAGTCTTTATTTTATCCCACAATGGGGAAATTCAAGAGGTGTTCACAAAAGTACAAGATTGGGCCACGCACAAAAACCTTCATCAAGATCTTCATATTAACCAAATTAGATTTTTTTTCTTATTGAAGATTTAATTTAATTTCATGGACATAAACACAAGAGATGTTTTAATCAGTCCTATTCAGCAAACATAATAAAACACAAATTATTCACCCAAAGTGCTGCTTGCAGATAGAGTCCGTCATTGGCTTTTTATTTTCAAAGTGGCAAAAATTATGTCTGCCATATTTAATTTGTCAGTAAAAAGTTAATTTTTTGACTTAATTCAAGTGTTTAAGGGGGCGCTGTAGAGCCTTTGTGAAATATAGCTACTGTACATCATTGCATTAAATAACATCTCGGACTCTGAGGACCTCAGGGACCTGCCTCCTTCTGGTGCCCAGAGTCAGGACTAAACATGGACCGGCCTCCTGCTGGTGCCAGAGTCAGGACTAAACATGGACCGGCCTCCTGCTGGTGCCAGAGTCAGGACTAAACATGGACCAGCCTCCTGCTGGTGCCAGAGTCAGGACTAAACATGGACCGACCTCCTGCTGGTGCCAGAGTCAGGACTAAGAGTCAGGACTAAACATGGACCGGCCTCCTGCTGGTGCCCAGAGTCAGGACTAAACATGGACTGGCCTCCTGCTGGTGCCAGAGTCAGGACTAAACATGGACCGGCCTCCTGCTGGTGCCAGAGTCAGGACTAAACATGGACCGGCCTCCTGCTGGTGCCAGAGTCAGGACTAAACATGGACCAGCCTCCTGCTGGTGCCAGAGTCAGGACTAAACATGGACCGGCCTCCTGCTGGTGCCAGAGTCAGGACTAAACATGGACCGGCCTCCTGCTGGTGCCAGAGTCAGGACTAAACATGGACCGGCCTCCTGCTGGTGCCAGAGTCAGGACATGGGGAATCTGCATTTCAGTTTTATGCAGCTAAAATCTGGAACAGTCTTCCTGAAGATGTGAGACAGACTTCTACTCTGACAATGTTCAAATCTAAGCTAAAAACAGTTTTGTTTAGCTGTGCATGTGACTTTGCATGTGATTTTTCTTTGCCTCTTCTCTTTTGTGTCTTAAACTGTTTTGTGATTTCTGTAATTTCTTTGTGATTTGAATGCATTTTTTTCCTGTTTTGTGAAGTACTTTGAATTGCCTTGTGTATGAAATGTGCTCTACAAATAAACTTGCCTTGACCATTATTCGTGCCAGGAAATAGGACATCTCATGCCAGTTTTAACACTTCAGCAAGTGATATTAATGAGTTTGCCACGCCTTACTACACCAATTACCTCTAATTGTACATGGGTGTAGTTCATTTGGCAATTTTTCAAAGTACGAGGTGTAAAAAATGTAAGAAATACATACACCAAAATCACAAAATTTTCACTGAATTTTGGGTTGAGTTTTTTTTTTTTTTTTTACAGTTCAGGGATTCAAAATTGTGGTGGTTTGTGGGAAAATATTTTAAAATAAAATAATAACATAAACTCTTTTTTCAGCCATTTTTTTCCACTATATAAACTCGAGCTAGTGTCATGTGACTTTGACACATTGTGCCTGGTCACAAATTGACCCGTTATATTGTTTTTCAGGTGTCTACGACAAATAGATTTGTCTAGTGGGCTATTAGAATCCTCTTTGTCTTTGTGAGACCCTGGCTCAACCACCCTGAGTACCTGATTAGCATCTACATTCCCTGGTCCTGGTCTTCTACCTTTCCAGGGGTTCAGTATCCCATAATAAATAACAGGAAGATTAAACCTTAGCCCTCCATTTCTGTTTAAAGAAGGTCTTTCTTTTTTAACAAAAATAGCTTCTGTAGCCAGGAAACTAGCAGACAACAGGAATCACTTGAGGTTCAATCTTAGATGCAGACAGAACAACATGATCCCGAAGAGCCTGCAGATCAAATCACCGGTCAGAGGACACAGAGCAGAGAAGATTTGGAGAAGGAGCCTTATGCAGATGCTCAGTGAAAGGATCCAGGAAAACAACGTCAGAATTGATAAATTGAAAGACAGAACAGGAACTTTACAGGAGAAATTAACCAGCATACTCCCTGAAGAAGCTTTCAAAAGAGTGATGGATTTTACACAGACTGCACAAGAAGCACAGCACAGGAAGAGCAAAGAACGCCAAATCAAGAAGTTCAACATTCTTTTGAACAAAAAGAATGCAGGTGAGGTCGAGCTAGACATTAGGACTGAGACAGACAAATTAGAACCTATCAGATCGTGTTCTGACACAGGCAGAAAAGGAGGTGCTCTCTAAAGGTCTCAACTTTTCTGTCACCTCTAAACACATCCCTACAGAGGACTACATCACAGCCACTGAAACGGCAATTAGAAACAACAAAATGACTGAATCGGAGGCTGCAGACCTGAGGCTACGTGTCACAGCGACCCTGAAGAGTGCCAAACCACCGCCTTCAAATATCACATCTGAAGAGAGAAAAGCACTTTCAGCACTGGAAAAAGATCATAGCATCAACATCCTCCCAGCAGACAAGGGACGTTGCACTGTGATTCTCAACGCAGCTGATTACGAAGCCAAAGTCCACACCCTCCTCGAGGACACGACCACATACGAGCGCTTGAAAAGAGATCCGACCAGTGGCTGAGAAGAAAGTGATAGACTGTTTACAAAGGCTGGAAAAAGAGGAAGCGATAGACCGGCCTCTGTATTACAGACTGTATCCTGGTGAAGCCATGCCTTGCCTTTATGGCCTTCCAAAAATACACAAAAAGGAGGTTCCACTCAGACCCATAGTGTGCAGCACAGATTCCATCACTTACAATGTGGCCAAGCATTTAACAACTATATTGGCTCCGCTTGTGGGGAATTCGGTACATCATGTGGAAAACACGCACAACTTTGTGGATAAAGTGAAACATCTCCAACTGGACCCAGATGACCTCATGGTTTCATATGATGTTGTGTCCCTGTTCACCTGCATCCCGACCTCTGATGCAGTAGCAGCAGTGAGGATCAGACTGCAGGAAGACACCACCCTACAGGAAAGGACCAAACTGACACCTGAACACATATGTAAACTGTTGGACATCTGTCTGAACACCACTTACTTTCAATTCCGGGGACAATTTTACAGACAGATTCATGGCTGTGCCATGGGCTCGCCCGTCTCTCCCATAGTAGCCAACCTGTACATGGAGCACTTTGAGAAGAAGGCACTGGCCTCATTCTCAGGCATAGCCCCAAAACTGTGGCTCCGCTATGTCGATGATACTTTTGTAACAATCAAGAAACAAGAGCTGGAAACCTTCTCTGATCACATCAATGCTGTGGACCCACATATCAGGTTTACAAGAGAAGACGCTAAGGAGAATCGCTTGGCCTTTCTTGATTGTTCCACGATCAGAGGAGAGGACGGGAAACTCCAAATAGAGGTATATAGGAAACCTACACACACGGACCAGTATCTGCTCTTTAGTTCCAACCACCCACTACAGCACAAGCTGGGTGTGATCAGAACCTTACAACACAGAGCTCAAGGTGTGCCCACCAGCTCAGAGGGCAAGAAGAAAGAGGAAAAACATGTCCGAAATGCCCTCTCAGCCTGTGGTTACCCCGCTTGGGCTCTCAACAGAGTGAAGAGAACCAAGAAGCAGGACAAAAGGGAAACTGAACAGAGAAGGAAGGGTGTTTCTATCCCTTATGTGTCTGGCCTGTCAGAAAAACTGCAGAGAATTTTTAGACAACACCAAGTCCCTGTTTATTTTAAACCAGGAAACACTTTAAGACAAAAACTGGTTCACCCAAAGGACAAGTTGCCGACTCAAAAACAGAGCAATGTAGTTTATTCGATCCAATGCAGTGAAGAAAGCTGTAAAGAACGGTACATAGGTGAGACAAAACAGCCTCTACACAAGAGGCTTTATCAGCACAGAAGAAATACAAGTTCAGGACCTCAGAGTGCCGTGCATCTCCACCTTGAAGCCTCTAATCACTCGTTTGAAGACGGTGAGGTGAAGGTTTTAAGCAGGGAGAAAAGATGGTTTGAAAGAGGAGTCAAGGAAGCTATTTTTGTTAAAAAAGAAAGACCTTCTTTAAACAGAAATGGAGGGCTAAGGTTTAATCTTCCTGTTATTTATTATGGGATACTGAACCCCTGGAAAGGTAGAAGACCAAGACCAGGACATGTAGATGCTAATCAGGTACTCAGGGTGGTTGAGCCAGGGTCTCACAAAGACAAAGAGGATTCTAATAGCCCATTAAGATTCTGAATAGGCTAGCTCGGTAGATACAAGGGGGGAGTTTCTGTTGAAACAAACAACTCTTTCTACTTCAGGAAGGCTCCTCCCAATGGGCGGGTCTTACCACAGAACAGTATTAATATCGGAGTTCTCGATCTAAATTCTTTTATTGACAATGACTCTTGGATGAGAGTCGAAACGTCTATTTTTCAAACTGAGTCCAGATGACTACAACTGAAGCTTTTTCTACTACAGTCCTATTTAGCAAACATAATAATACAAATGATTCATCCAAAGTACAAACTCTTGACCTCTCAATTAAAAAGACATTGACGAATTGAAACAATTGGATGAAATTTTTATCAGTTGCACAGCTTATGGGGTTATACAGGATGTAGACTATTTATTAATGTCTGTTATAGCATATGTTGCGCCCTCTGCTCCGACAGTTTGGGACAGGTACGTGGTTGCTTTTTGAATGGGAAAAGTGAAGGACAGAGACGGTCACGTCCTTACTCTTCCGTTTTATTTCAGGAAAGAACACCGAAAACTTTGCGCATATCACACATTTCCGCCAGCCAATAGAAATAAACATTGTTAACAGGTCATATGTACATTTTTATCATTTACACTTTTTGTACTGAACACAGTCTTGACCACAATAATTAACTAAAAGGTGAAAATAGTGTCTTGTGACAAATTTCAAATCTGTGACTCGCTTTTTAACCTGTCACACATAGAATCCGGGAAAACTTGTGAGAGTTACATTTTGAATAATCGAACCCTTATAGTAAAAATATAATGGCTCTGAAGTTTAAAGCAATAGCAATGGGGAATGCTAAAGTAAAAGGAAAAACAAATCACATTGTTTTAATTGTTGTATTTGTGCTTTGGACATTTGATTGTTTGCTTCATACATTTTCTGAAATTGTTTACGGTTTAAAAATGAAAATTGCTTTCCCATCAATCGGCCATTGTAAGTTGAAAAAACCCAGTTGTTGTAATTGTGTTTTTGGACACGGAGGTGAAGCCCCATCTGTGAGCTGTTTACTTTATCTCGTCAGCCACATCCTGAACACTTTGTGTGGAACAAGTCTGACTGCAGTCTATTCTTTGTGCACATTTTATTCTAGTAAAACGTCTGGATGTTGATGTTTGCCTGAGGTTTGTGTTGTTTGGACCCATCGTTTACTTATATCACAAATACAGCATCTATTTCATTGTTCATAGAGTTGTACTAAAACCTGCTGTATTTGTCTGTGAATATGAAGAGAATATATTGCAATGATGGTACTACGGACAAATGTAACAATGCTGGACACTGGGTTACAAATAATAACATTAATAGAGTTATTACGCACACGTACAAAATACATACCGGAAATGCAACCTCAAAATAAAAACATTTGCGGTCTCAACAGGCAGCCAAAACTGTGTGCTGCCATGCTTGCTGCCTGGTGTTTGCTTTAGAGATGCAATAAAGACGAGTAAAGTAACATGGGCCATGAAGGGTGGACCTGAAATTTAAACTATTGCCAACTCCAACAAAAGGAAACAAAACAACAACACTCGACTATGTTCAAATAGGTTAAAAAAATGTTTAGCCTGGTAGGGCTACATGACAGCTGAAAAGATTTGCACTTCTCTTTTTAAAATGTATATCATTTTCCCCCTTATTTGTTTGTATTGTGATTTGCACCCTTTTCTTCTTTAAACTTTAAATGTGTATGAAGAATTGTGCTCTACAAATTTGGAAAGTTTAAAAACACAAAGGTTAAAAGCATTTACTGTTGTTTTTATAAGAGCTTTTCTATTATTAAGAGTGTTTTTTTAAAAGTCTTCTATACGGTATCTCGGTTTCTCTCACTTCTGTATCTACATTGCGTTGTAACAGTAGAATTCCAAACTGCGTGGACAAATAAAGGCTTATCTTATCTTACTCACAGTGCGAAGAGTAACAAAAACGTTTTGTCCAAAGTGATACAGGTTTTGTGTTGACAATATTAAAAGATGATGAATGAACATTTTTGTTTCTTGGTCCTTCAGATATGATTTCGTTTTTCTCATTTGTGTGTCTATCCTTAAATACCAGCTTTTGTGACCTTGAGTACCTTGAGTATAAGTTTTCCCAAATATAATTTGTTGGACCACTACTTAATACTTTTACTAGAGTATCATTATTTCAATAACTCTACTCATAAGTTTGTGGCAGTTTTCTGTTTCATGAGGACTTTTCATGAGGAGATTTTAACCATAAATCTGTGTCTGCAATCTGTTAATTATACCATAGACCAGGGGTGGGCTATTTTTTTCCTCCGAGGGCCATATTCGAATCCAGGCAAGTAGCGAAGGGCCGGCCCGCAATCATTGGTGTGGGGAAAAAAAAATCAAAAATCTTATAAAATATCACTTTTCTGTCAAATATAGGCTTTTGAATCTATTATTGAATTAATGTCACGTCATATTTATTAAGGATACAAGTGCAGAGAAAAAAATCATAATTATTTTATTTTATTAATTTGTTTTAATATTACTTAGCATGTTTGGCGGGCCGGATTATAACGACGAACGGTGTGGCCCGCGGGCCGTAGTTTGCCCACCCCTGCCCATAGACTATAGTAAAGGGGATGTAAAATGGTCTGATACTACGTAACCACAATTACATCTCATGTTCTAAACCATGGAATGATAATTATTCTGCGAATGTTGAAGACAAAATACACTCCACCTCTGCCTCCATTGCAACCTTATCCTTTCTTCTGATGCATCAATGAATTCAGACACATTGTTGGCAGTGGATTGGGTTTCGAGAATCAGATGAAATAAGTCTTTATTTTATCCCACAATGGGGAAATTCAAGAGGTGTTCACAAAAGTACAAGATTGGGCCACGCACAAAAACCTTCATCAAGATCTTCATATTAACCAAATTAGATTTTTTTTCTTATTGAAGATTTAATTTAATTTCATGGACATAAACACAAGAGATGTTTTAATCAGTCCTATTCAGCAAACATAATAAAACACAAATTATTCACCCAAAGTGCTGCTTGCAGATAGAGTCCGTCATTGGCTTTTTATTTTCAAAGTGGCAAAAATTATGTCTGCCATATTTAATTTGTCAGTAAAAAGTTAATTTTTTGACTTAATTCAAGTGTTTAAGGGGGCGCTGTAGAGCCTTTGTGAAATATAGCTACTGTACATCATTGCATTAAATAACATCTCGGACTCTGAGGACCTCAGGGACCTGCCTCCTTCTGGTGCCCAGAGTCAGGACTAAACATGGACCGGCCTCCTGCTGGTGCCAGAGTCAGGACTAAACATGGACCGGCCTCCTGCTGGTGCCAGAGTCAGGACTAAACATGGACCAGCCTCCTGCTGGTGCCAGAGTCAGGACTAAACATGGACCGGCCTCCTGCTGGTGCCAGAGTCAGGACTAAACATGGACCGGCCTCCTGCTGGTGCCAGAGTCAGGACTAAACATGGACCAGCCTCCTGCTGGTGCCAGAGTCAGCACTAAACATGGACCGGCCTCCTGCTGGTGCCAGAGTCAGGACTAAACATGGACCGGCCTCCTGCTGGTGCCAGAGTCAGGACTAAACATGGACCGGCCTCCTGCTGGTGCCAGAGTCAGGACTAAACATGGGGAATCTGCATTTCAGTTTTATGCAGCTAAAATCTGGAACAGTCTTCCTGAAGATGTGAGACAGACTTCTACTCTGACAATGTTCAAATCTAAGCTAAAAACAGTTTTGTTTAGCTGTGCATGTGACTTTGCATGTGATTTTTCTTTGCCTCTTCTCTTTTGTGTCTTAAACTGTTTTGTGATTTCTGTAATTTCTTTGTGATTTGAATGCATTTTTTTCCTGTTTTGTGAAGTACTTTGAATTGCCTTGTGTATGAAATGTGCTCTACAAATAAACTTGCCTTGACCATTATTCGTGCCAGGAAATAGGACATCTCATGCCAGTTTTAACACTTCAGCAAGTGATATTAATGAGTTTGCCACGCCTTACTACACCAATTACCTCTAATTGTACATGGGTGTAGTTCATTTGGCAATTTTTCAAAGTACGAGGTGTAAAAAATGTAAGAAATACATACACCAAAATCACAAAATTTTCACTGAATTTTGGGTTGAGTTTTTTTTTTTTTTTTTACAGTTCAGGGATTCAAAATTGTGGTGGTTTGTGGGAAAATATTTTAAAATAAAATAATAACATAAACTCTTTTTTCAGCCATTTTTTTCCACTATATAAACTCGAGCTAGTGTCATGTGACTTTGACACATTGTGCCTGGTCACAAATTGACCCGTTATATTGTTTTTCAGGTGTCTACGACAAATAGATTTGTCTAGTGGGCTATTAGAATCCTCTTTGTCTTTGTGAGACCCTGGCTCAACCACCCTGAGTACCTGATTAGCATCTACATTCCCTGGTCCTGGTCTTCTACCTTTCCAGGGGTTCAGTATCCCATAATAAATAACAGGAAGATTAAACCTTAGCCCTCCATTTCTGTTTAAAGAAGGTCTTTCTTTTTTAACAAAAATAGCTTCTGTAGCCAGGAAACTAGCAGACAACAGGAATCACTTGAGGTTCAATCTTAGATGCAGACAGAACAACATGATCCCGAAGAGCCTGCAGATCAAATCACCGGTCAGAGGACACAGAGCAGAGAAGATTTGGAGAAGGAGCCTTATGCAGATGCTCAGTGAAAGGATCCAGGAAAACAACGTCAGAATTGATAAATTGAAAGACAGAACAGGAACTTTACAGGAGAAATTAACCAGCATACTCCCTGAAGAAGCTTTCAAAAGAGTGATGGATTTTACACAGACTGCACAAGAAGCACAGCACAGGAAGAGCAAAGAACGCCAAATCAAGAAGTTCAACATTCTTTTGAACAAAAAGAATGCAGGTGAGGTCGAGCTAGACATTAGGACTGAGACAGACAAATTAGAACCTATCAGATCGTGTTCTGACACAGGCAGAAAAGGAGGTGCTCTCTAAAGGTCTCAACTTTTCTGTCACCTCTAAACACATCCCTACAGAGGACTACATCACAGCCACTGAAACGGCAATTAGAAACAACAAAATGACTGAATCGGAGGCTGCAGACCTGAGGCTACGTGTCACAGCGACCCTGAAGAGTGCCAAACCACCGCCTTCAAATATCACATCTGAAGAGAGAAAAGCACTTTCAGCACTGGAAAAAGATCATAGCATCAACATCCTCCCAGCAGACAAGGGACGTTGCACTGTGATTCTCAACGCAGCTGATTACGAAGCCAAAGTCCACACCCTCCTCGAGGACACGACCACATACGAGCGCTTGAAAAGAGATCCGACCAGTGGCTGAGAAGAAAGTGATAGACTGTTTACAAAGGCTGGAAAAAGAGGAAGCGATAGACCGGCCTCTGTATTACAGACTGTATCCTGGTGAAGCCATGCCTTGCCTTTATGGCCTTCCAAAAATACACAAAAAGGAGGTTCCACTCAGACCCATAGTGTGCAGCACAGATTCCATCACTTACAATGTGGCCAAGCATTTAACAACTATATTGGCTCCGCTTGTGGGGAATTCGGTACATCATGTGGAAAACACGCACAACTTTGTGGATAAAGTGAAACATCTCCAACTGGACCCAGATGACCTCATGGTTTCATATGATGTTGTGTCCCTGTTCACCTGCATCCCGACCTCTGATGCAGTAGCAGCGGTGAGGATCAGACTGCAGGAAGACACCACCCTACAGGAAAGGACCAAACTGACACCTGAACACATATGTAAACTGTTGGACATCTGTCTGAACACCACTTACTTTCAATTCCGGGGACAATTTTACAGACAGATTCATGGCTGTGCCATGGGCTCGCCCGTCTCTCCCATAGTAGCCAACCTGTACATGGAGCACTTTGAGAAGAAGGCACTGGCCTCATTCTCAGGCATAGCCCCAAAACTGTGGCTCCGCTATGTCGATGATACTTTTGTAACAATCAAGAAACAAGAGCTGGAAACCTTCTCTGATCACATCAATGCTGTGGACCCACATATCAGGTTTACAAGAGAAGACGCTAAGGAGAATCGCTTGGCCTTTCTTGATTGTTCCACGATCAGAGGAGAGGACGGGAAACTCCAAATAGAGGTATATAGGAAACCTACACACACGGACCAGTATCTGCTCTTTAGTTCCAACCACCCACTACAGCACAAGCTGGGTGTGATCAGAACCTTACAACACAGAGCTCAAGGTGTGCCCACCAGCTCAGAGGGCAAGAAGAAAGAGGAAAAACATGTCCGAAATGCCCTCTCAGCCTGTGGTTACCCCGCTTGGGCTCTCAACAGAGTGAAGAGAACCAAGAAGCAGGACAAAAGGGAAACTGAACAGAGAAGGAAGGGTGTTTCTATCCCTTATGTGTCTGGCCTGTCAGAAAAACTGCAGAGAATTTTTAGACAACACCAAGTCCCTGTTTATTTTAAACCAGGAAACACTTTAAGACAAAAACTGGTTCACCCAAAGGACAAGTTGCCGACTCAAAAACAGAGCAATGTAGTTTATTCGATCCAATGCAGTGAAGAAAGCTGTAAAGAACGGTACATAGGTGAGACAAAACAGCCTCTACACAAGAGGCTTTATCAGCACAGAAGAAATACAAGTTCAGGACCTCAGAGTGCCGTGCATCTCCATCTTGAAGCCTCTAATCACTCGTTTGAAGACGGTGAGGTGAAGGTTTTAAGCAGGGAGAAAAGATGGTTTGAAAGAGGAGTCAAGGAAGCTATTTTTGTTAAAAAAGAAAGACCTTCTTTAAACAGAAATGGAGGGCTAAGGTTTAATCTTCCTGTTATTTATTATGGGATACTGAACCCCTGGAAAGGTAGAAGACCAAGACCAGGACATGTAGATGCTAATCAGGTACTCAGGGTGGTTGAGCCAGGGTCTCACAAAGACAAAGAGGATTCTAATAGCCCATTAAGATTCTGAATAGGCTAGCTCGGTAGATACAAGGGGGGAGTTTCTGTTGAAACAAACAACTCTTTCTACTTCAGGAAGGCTCCTCCCAATGGGCGGGTCTTACCACAGAACAGTATTAATATCGGAGTTCTCGATCTAAATTCTTTTATTGACAATGACTCTTGGATGAGAGTCGAAACGTCTATTTTTCAAACTGAGTCCAGATGACTACAACTGAAGCTTTTTCTACTACAGTCCTATTTAGCAAACATAATAATACAAATGATTCATCCAAAGTACAAACTCTTGACCTCTCAATTAAAAAGACATTGACGAATTGAAACAATTGGATGAAATTTTTATCAGTTGCACAGCTTATGGGGTTATACAGGATGTAGACTATTTATTAATGTCTGTTATAGCATATGTTGCGCCCTCTGCTCCGACAGTTTGGGACAGGTACGTGGTTGCTTTTTGAATGGGAAAAGTGAAGGACAGAGACGGTCACGTCCTTACTCTTCCGTTTTATTTCAGGAAAGAACACCGAAAACTTTGCGCATATCACACATTTCCGCCAGCCAATAGAAATAAACATTGTTAACAGGTCATATGTACATTTTTATCATTTACACTTTTTGTACTGAACACAGTCTTGACCACAATAATTAACTAAAAGGTGAAAATAGTGTCTTGTGACAAATTTCAAATCTGTGACTCGCTTTTTAACCTGTCACACATAGAATCCGGGAAAACTTGTGAGAGTTACATTTTGAATAATCGAACCCTTATAGTAAAAATATAATGGCTCTGAAGTTTAAAGCAATAGCAATGGGGAATGCTAAAGTAAAAGGAAAAACAAATCACATTGTTTTAATTGTTGTATTTGTGCTTTGGACATTTGATTGTTTGCTTCATACATTTTCTGAAATTGTTTACGGTTTAAAAATGAAAATTGCTTTCCCATCAATCGGCCATTGTAAGTTGAAAAAACACAGTTGTTGTAATTGTGTTTTTGGTCACGGAGGTGAAGCCCCATCTGTGAGCTGTTTACTTTATCTCGTCAGCCACATCCTGAACACTTTGTGTGGAACAAGTCTGACTGCAGTCTATTCTTTGTGCACATTTTATTCTAGTAAAACGTCTGGATGTTGATGTTTGCCTGAGGTTTGTGTTGTTTGGACCCATCGTTTACTTATATCACAAATACAGCATCTATTTCATTGTTCATAGAGTTGTACTAAAACCTGCTGTATTTGTCTGTGAATATGAAGAGAATATATTGCAATGATGGTACTACGGACAAATGTAACAATGCTGGACACTGGGTTACAAATAATAACATTAATAGAGTTATTACGCACACGTACAAAATACATACCGGAAATGCAACCTCAAAATAAAAACATTTGCGGTCTCAACAGGCAGCCAAAACTGTGTGCTGCCATGCTTGCTGCCTGGTGTTTGCTTTAGAGATGCAATAAAGACGAGTAAAGTAACATGGGCCATGAAGGGTGGACCTGAAATTTAAACTATTGCCAACTCCAACAAAAGGAAACAAAACAACAACACTCGACTATGTTCAAATAGGTTAAAAAAATGTTTAGCCTGGTAGGGCTACATGACAGCTGAAAAGATTTGCACTTCTCTTTTTAAAATGTATATCATTTTCCCCCTTATTTGTTTGTATTGTGATTTGCACCCTTTTCTTCTTTAAACTTTAAATGTGTATGAAGAATTGTGCTCTACAAATTTGGAAAGTTTAAAAACACAAAGGTTAAAAGCATTTACTGTTGTTTTTATAAGAGCTTTTCTATTATTAAGAGTGTTTTTTTAAAAGTCTTCTATACGGTATCTCGGTTTCTCTCACTTCTGTATCTACATTGCGTTGTAACAGTAGAATTCCAAACTGCGTGGACAAATAAAGGCTTATCTTATCTTACTCACAGTGCGAAGAGTAACAAAAACGTTTTGTCCAAAGTGATACAGGTTTTGTGTTGACAATATTAAAAGATGATGAATGAACATTTTTGTTTCTTGCTCCTTCAGATATGATTTCGTTTTTCTCATTTGTGTGTCTATCCTTAAATACCAGCTTTTGTGACCTTGAGTACCTTGAGTATAAGTTTTCCCAAATATAATTTGTTGGACCACTACTTAATACTTTTACTAGAGTATCATTATTTCAATAACTCTACTCATAAGTTTGTGGCAGTTTTCTGTTTCATGAGGACTTTTCATGAGGAGATTTTAACCATAAATCTGTGTCTGCAATCTGTTAATTATACCATAGACCAGGGGTGGGCTATTTTTTTCCTCCGAGGGCCATATTCGAATCCAGGCAAGTAGCGAAGGGCCGGCCCGCAATCATTGGTGTGGGGAAAAAAAAATCAAAAATCTTATAAAATATCACTTTTCTGTCAAATATAGGCTTTTGAATCTATTATTGAATTAATGTCACGTCATATTTATTAAGGATACAAGTGCAGAGAAAAAAATCATAATTATTTTATTTTATTAATTTGTTTTAATATTACTTAGCATGTTTGGCGGGCCGGATTATAACGACGAACGGTGTGGCCCGCGGGCCGTAGTTTGCCCACCCCTGCCCATAGACTATAGTAAAGGGGATGTAAAATGGTCTGATACTACGTAACCACAATTACATCTCATGTTCTAAACCATGGAATGATAATTATTCTGCGAATGTTGAAGACAAAATACACTCCACCTCTGCCTCCATTGCAACCTTATCCTTTCTTCTGATGCATCAATGAATTCAGACACATTGTTGGCAGTGGATTGGGTTTCGAGAATCAGATGAAATAAGTCTTTATTTTATCCCACAATGGGGAAATTCAAGAGGTGTTCACAAAAGTACAAGATTGGGCCACGCACAAAAACCTTCATCAAGATCTTCATATTAACCAAATTAGATTTTTTTTCTTATTGAAGATTTAATTTAATTTCATGGACATAAACACAAGAGATGTTTTAATCAGTCCTATTCAGCAAACATAATAAAACACAAATTATTCACCCAAAGTGCTGCTTGCAGATAGAGTCCGTCATTGGCTTTTTATTTTCAAAGTGGCAAAAATTATGTCTGCCATATTTAATTTGTCAGTAAAAAGTTAATTTTTTGACTTAATTCAAGTGTTTAAGGGGGCGCTGTAGAGCCTTTGTGAAATATAGCTACTGTACATCATTGCATTAAATAACATCTCGGACTCTGAGGACCTCAGGGACCTGCCTCCTTCTGGTGCCCAGAGTCAGGACTAAACATGGACCGGCCTCCTGCTGGTGCCAGAGTCAGGACTAAACATGGACCGGCCTCCTGCTGGTGCCAGAGTCAGGACTAAACATGGACCAGCCTCCTGCTGGTGCCAGAGTCAGGACTAAACATGGACCGACCTCCTGCTGGTGCCAGAGTCAGGACTAAGAGTCAGGACTAAACATGGACCGGCCTCCTGCTGGTGCCCAGAGTCAGGACTAAACATGGACTGGCCTCCTGCTGGTGCCAGAGTCAGGACTAAACATGGACCGGCCTCCTGCTGGTGCCAGAGTCAGGACTAAACATGGACCGGCCTCCTGCTGGTGCCAGAGTCAGGACTAAACATGGACCAGCCTCCTGCTGGTGCCAGAGTCAGGACTAAACATGGACCGGCCTCCTGCTGGTGCCAGAGTCAGGACTAAACATGGACCGGCCTCCTGCTGGTGCCAGAGTCAGGACTAAACATGGACCGGCCTCCTGCTGGTGCCAGAGTCAGGACATGGGGAATCTGCATTTCAGTTTTATGCAGCTAAAATCTGGAACAGTCTTCCTGAAGATGTGAGACAGACTTCTACTCTGACAATGTTCAAATCTAAGCTAAAAACAGTTTTGTTTAGCTGTGCATGTGACTTTGCATGTGATTTTTCTTTGCCTCTTCTCTTTTGTGTCTTAAACTGTTTTGTGATTTCTGTAATTTCTTTGTGATTTGAATGCATTTTTTTCCTGTTTTGTGAAGTACTTTGAATTGCCTTGTGTATGAAATGTGCTCTACAAATAAACTTGCCTTGACCATTATTCGTGCCAGGAAATAGGACATCTCATGCCAGTTTTAACACTTCAGCAAGTGATATTAATGAGTTTGCCACGCCTTACTACACCAATTACCTCTAATTGTACATGGGTGTAGTTCATTTGGCAATTTTTCAAAGTACGAGGTGTAAAAAATGTAAGAAATACATACACCAAAATCACAAAATTTTCACTGAATTTTGGGTTGAGTTTTTTTTTTTTTTTTTACAGTTCAGGGATTCAAAATTGTGGTGGTTTGTGGGAAAATATTTTAAAATAAAATAATAACATAAACTCTTTTTTCAGCCATTTTTTTCCACTATATAAACTCGAGCTAGTGTCATGTGACTTTGACACATTGTGCCTGGTCACAAATTGACCCGTTATATTGTTTTTCAGGTGTCTACGACAAATAGATTTGTCTAGTGGGCTATTAGAATCCTCTTTGTCTTTGTGAGACCCTGGCTCAACCACCCTGAGTACCTGATTAGCATCTACATTCCCTGGTCCTGGTCTTCTACCTTTCCAGGGGTTCAGTATCCCATAATAAATAACAGGAAGATTAAACCTTAGCCCTCCATTTCTGTTTAAAGAAGGTCTTTCTTTTTTAACAAAAATAGCTT
>NW_027316273.1:0-33771 GCF_026437365.1 Eucyclogobius newberryi | reverse complement strand
GCTGCAGGAGATGGAGGCTCTGTTTGAGCAGAACCAGACCAACGTGTGAGTGCTGGGTCTGGACCGGGACTGGACTAGACCAGGACCGGGACAGGGTCTGGACCGGGACTGGACTAGACCAGGACCGGGACAGGGTCTGGACCGGGACTGGACTAGACCAGGACTGGGACAGGGTCTGGACCGGGACGGTCTGGACCGGGACTGGACTAGACCAGGACCGGGACAGGGTCTGGACCGGGACAGGGTCTGGACCGGGACTGGACTTTCACAGTCTGAGATGCTTGTGAAATGTTCTAAATGTTGTGAGACTTTTTAACATCATAAAGTCGTTAGACTTCTACAGATCATTTACTTTAAAGTTACTTTAAATATAGAAGATTATGATCTAATGCCACAAACCTCATGAAAACAGTTTGTTTTGAGCATGTTTGTTTGTTTTAGCATGTTTTGTTTTTAGCATGCTGTTTGTTTTTAGCATGCTGTTTGTTTTTAGCATGTTTTGTTTTTAGCATGTTTGTTTTAGTCCTGGACATTAAGGGGTCAGTCTCGGGGGTCAGTCTCGGGGGTCAGTCTCATAGACCTATTATTACGTGGGTCAGTCACAGTTTTTTTTGTGTTCAGGAACGAGGCGAAGGTCGAAGGTCGTTCTGAGCTCATCCCGACCATCAAACTGCGTCACTGCTGCCTCCAGAGGAACCAGCGTTGCCTCACGGCCTTCCTGTGAGGACAAGGACTGGACCAGGACAAGGACTGGACAAGGACTGGACAAGGACCAGGACAAGGACCTGGGACCGGGACTAGGACCTGGGGACCGGGACTAGGACCTGGGACTAGGACCTGGGGACCGGGACTAGGACCTGGGGACCTGGGGACCTGGACCTGGGGACCAGGATGGGGACCAGGACAAGGACCTGGGGACCAGGACCTGGGGACCAGGACAAGGACCTGGGGACCAGGACCTGGGGACCAGGACCTGGGGACCAGGACAAGGACCTGGGGACCAGGACCTGGGGACCAGGACCTGGGGACAAGGACCTGGGGACCAGGATGGGGACCAGGACAAGGACCTGGGGACCAGGACTTGGGGACCAGGACAAGGACCTGGGGACAAGGACCTGGGGACAAGGACCTGGGGACCAGGACAAGGACAAGGACCTGGGGACCAGGACTTGGGGACCAGGACAAGGACCTGGGGACAAGGACCTGGGGACAAGGACCTGGGGACAAGGACAAGGACCTGGGGACAAGGACCTGGGGACAAGGACCTGGGGACCGGGACTGGGACCTGGACAGGGACCTGGGGACCTGGACAGGGACCTGGGGACCGGGACTGGGACCTGGGGACCGGGACTGGGACCTGGACAGGGACCTGGACAGGGACCGGGACCTGGGGACAAGGACCTGGGGACACAAGGACCTGGGGACAAGGACCTGGGGACACAAGGACCTGGGGACCTGGACTTGGGGACCTGGACAGGGACCTGGGGACAAGGACGTGGGGACCTGGACAAGGACCTGGGGACTTGGACTGGGACCTGGACAAGGACCTAGGGACCTGGGGACAGGGACCTGGGGACCTGGACTTGGGGACCTGGACTGGGACCTGGACAAGGACCTGGACTGGGACCTGGACAAGGACCTGGGGACCTGGACTTGGGGACCTGGACAGGGACCTGGGGACAAGGACGTGGGGACCTGGACAAGGACCTGGGGACTTGGACTGGGACCTGGACAAGGACCTAGGGACCTGGGGACAGGGACCTGGGGACCTGGACTTGGGGACCTGGACTGGGACCTGGGGACAAGGACCTGGGGACCTGGACTGGGACCTGGACAAGGACCTGGACAAGGACCTGGACAAGGACCTGGGGACAAGGACCTGGGGACCTGGACAGGGACCTGGGGGACAGGGGACTTGGGACTGGACCGGGACAAGGGGACCTGGGGGACGGGGGACTTGGGACAATGACCTGGGATTTGGGACAAGGACTTGGGACCTGGCCTAATGCAGGGTTGGTCCAGGTCCTTGTCCTTGTCCTGGTCCTTGTCCTTGTCCAGGTCCTTGTCCTGGTCCAGGTCCTTGTCCAGGTCCTTGTCCTCCAGGTCCTTGTCCAGGTCCAGGTCCTTGTCCTCCAGGTCCAGGTCCTTGTCCAGGTCCTTGTCCTCCAGGTCCTTGTCCAGGTCCTTGTCCAGGTCCAGGTCCTTGTCCAGGTCCTTGTCCTCCAGGTCCTTGTCCAGGTCCAGGTCCTGGTCCTTGTCCAGGTCCTTGTCCAGGTCCAGGTCCTTGTCCAGGTCCAGGTCCAGGTCCTGGTCCTTGTCCAGGTCCTTGTCCAGGTCCAGGTCCTTGTCCAGGTCCAGGTCCTTGTCCAGGTCCAGGTCCTTGTCCTCCAGGTCCAGGTCCTTGTCCAGGTCCTTGTCCAGGTCCTTGTCCAGGTCCTTGTCCAGGTCCTTGTCCTCCAGGTCCTTGTCCAGGTCCTTGTCCAGGTCCTTGTCCTCCAGGTCCTTGTCCAGGTCCTTGTCCAGGTCCTTGTCCAGGTCCTTGTCCTCCAGGTCCAGGTCCTTGTCCAGGTCCTTGTCCAGGTCCAGGTCCTTGTCCAGGTCCTTGTCCAGGTCCAGGTCCTTGTCCAGGTCCTTGTCCTCCAGGTCCAGGTCCTTGTCCAGGTCCTTGTCCTCCAGGTCCAGGTCCAGACGACAGTGAGAATTTCACATGAGAAGAACAAATGGTTGATGTTCTGCTGCAGATACGACCGTCTGCTGAGGATCCGAGCGCTGCGCTGGGAGTACGGCTCAGTGCTGCCCCCTAATGTGCGCTTCCACATGTCTGCAGAAGAGGTAACCATGACAACCACGTATCCGCCACAACCACGTGACCGCCACAACCACGTGACCACCACAACCACGTAACAACCACGTAACAACCACGTGACCGCCACAACCACGTAACAACCACGTATCCACCACAACCACGTAACAACCACGTATCCACCACAACCACGTAACAACCACGTAACAACCACGTGACCACCACAACCACGTATCCACCACGTATCCGCCACAACCATGTGACCGCCACAACCATGTGACCGCCACAACCACGTGACCGCCACAACCGGTTGTGACCGCCACAACCGGTTGTGACCGCCACAACCGGTTGTGACCGCCACAACCGGTTGTGACCGCCACAACCACGTGACCGCCACAACCACGTAACAACCACGTGACCACCACAACCACGTATCCACCACGTATCCGCCACAACCATGTGACCGCCACAACCACGTGACCGCCACAACCGGTTGTGACCGCCACAACCGGTTGTGACCGCCACAACCGGTTGTGACCGCCACAACCGGTTGTGACCGCCACAACCACGTGACCGCCACAACCACGTGACCGCCACAACCACGTGACCACCACAACCACGTATCCACCACGTATCCGCCACAACCATGTGACCGCCACAACCGGTTGTGACCGCCACAACCGGTTGTGACCGCCACAACCGGTTGTGACCGCCACAACCGGTTGTGACCGCCACAACCGGTTGTGACCGCCACAACCACGTGACCGCCACAACCACGTGACCGCCACAACCACGTGACCGCCACAACCACGTGACCGCCACAACCACGTAACAACCACGTGACCACCACAACCACGTATCCACCACGTATCCGCCACAACCATGTGACCGCCACAACCACGTGACCGCCACAACCGGTTGTGACCGCCACAACCGGTTGTGACCGCCACAACCGGTTGTGACCGCCACAACCGGTTGTGACCGCCACAACCACGTGACCGCCACAACCACGTAACAACCACGTATCCACCACAACCACGTAACAACCACGTAACAACCACGTGACCACCACAACCACGTATCCACCACGTATCCGCCACAACCATGTGACCGCCACAACCGGTTGTGACCGCCACAACCGGTTGTGACCGCCACAACCGGTTGTGACCGCCACAACCGGTTGTGACCGCCACAACCACGTGACCGCCACAACCACGTGACCGCCACAACCACGTGACCGCCACAACCACGTGACCGCCACAACCACGTAACAACCACGTGACCACCACAACCACGTATCCACCACGTATCCGCCACAACCATGTGACCGCCACAACCACGTGACCGCCACAACCACGTGACCGCCACAACCACGTAACAACCACGTGACCACCACAACCACGTATCCACCACGTATCCGCCACAACCATGTGACCGCCACAACCACGTGACCGCCACAACCGGTTGTGACCGCCACAACCGGTTGTGACCGCCACAACCACGTGACCGCCACAACCACGTGACCGCCACAACCACGTGACCGCCACAACCACGTGACCGCCACAACCACGTAACAACCACGTGACCACCACAACCACGTAACAACCACGTGACCACCACAACCACGTGACCACCACAACCACGTAACAACCACGTGACCACCACAACCACGTATCCACCACAACCACGTAACAACCACGTGACCGCCACGACCACGTGACCGCCACAACCACGTGACCACGACAACCACACATTCTCTCAGTCTGAAGTCTCTGGTCCTGAGAGGTTCTGGCTCAGGGGGAGGAGCCTCCACAGCACAGCCAGATGATTGGACGAGAGAGAACACAGACTCAGGCCAAAACAAGAGGCAAAAAGAAATACAAAAGAATCATTTGTCTCCAAACTCTGACTTGATCTCGAGCTAAAGCGCCGCGTTTCCACTGATGCTGACGACTGTGTGGAGCCTTAGCAACACAAAGCTAGCAACGCGCGTTAGCAACACAAAGCTAGCAAAGCGCGTTAGCAACACAAAGCTAGCAAAGCACGACATAAAGAGAGGTTCAAACACGGCATAGAGGCTTTAGCCACGCCCCTCACACACTAGCTTTAGCCACGCCCCTCACACTCGCTAGCTTTAGCCACGTCCCTCACACTCGCTAGCTTTAGCCACGCCCCTCACACTCGCTAGCTTTATCCACGCCCCTCACACTCGCTAGCTCTAGCCACGCCCCTCAGACTAGCTTTAGCCACGCCCCTCACACACTAGCTTTAGCCACGCCCCTCACACTCGCTAGCTTTATCCACGCCCCTCACTCGCTAGCTCTAGCCACGCCCCTCAGACTAGCTTTAGCCACGCCCGTCAAACTCGCTAGCTTTAGCTACGCCCCTCACACACGCTAGCTTTAGCCACGCCCCCCACACACACAAGCTTTAGCCACGCCCCTCACACACTAGCTTTAGCCACGCCCCCCACACACGCTAGCTTTAGCCAGGCCCCTCACACACGCTAGCTTTAGCCACGCCCCTCACACACTAGCTTTAGCCACGCCCCTCACACACACTAGCTTTAGCCACGCCCCTCACACACGCTAGCTGTAGCTACGCCCCTCACACACGCTAGCTTTAGCTACGCCCCTCACACAAGCTAGCTTTAGCCACGCCCCCCACACACGCTAGCTTTAGCCACGCCCCTCACACGCTAGCTTTAGCCACGCCCCTCACACACACTAGCTTTAGCCACGCCCCTCACACACACTAGCTTTAGCCACGCCCCCCACACACACTAGCTTTAGCCACGCCCCTCACACACTAGCTTTAGCCACGCCCCTCACACACACTTATCTTTAGCCACGCCCCCCACAAACACCAGCTTTAGCCACGCCCCCCACACACACTAGCTTTAGCCACGCCCCTCACACACACTAGCTTTTGCCACGCCCCTCACACACACTAGCTTTAGCCACGCCCCTCACACACACTATCTTTAGCCACGCCCCCCACAAACACTAGCTTTAGCCACGCCCCCCACAAACACTAGCTTTAGCCACGCCCCTCACACGCACTAGCTTTAGCCACGCCCCTCACACGCACTAGCTTTAGCCACGCCCCTCACACGCACTAGCTTTAGCCACGCCCCCCACAAACACTAGCTTTAGCCACGCCCCCCACAAACACTAGCTTTAGCCACGCCCCTCACACGCACTAGCTTTAGCCACGCCCCTCACACGCACTAGCTTTAGCCACGCCCCTCACACGCACTAGCTTTAGCCACGCCCCCCACACACTAGCTTTAGCCACGCCCCCCACACACTAGCTTTAGCCACGCCCCCCACACACTAGCTTTAGCCACGCCCCTCACACACACTAGCTTTAGCCACGACCCTCACACACACTAGCTTTAGCCACGCCCCTCACATACACTAGCTTTAGCCACGCCCCTCACACACACTAGCTTTAGCCACGCCCCTCACACTCACTAGCTTTAGCCACGCCCCTCACACACACTAGCTTTAGCCACGCCCCTCACACACACTAGCTTTAGCCACGCCCCTCACACACACATGGAACTCGGGAATAAAATAGCACTTTGATGCGTTTAATGGTGATTTGATTTATAGTATTATTAATAGTATAATTGAGGCCCCTGTGTTCAGTTGCAGTGGTTCTCTCAGTACAAAAAGTCTCTGGCTTCGTTCATGAAGAGTCTGGGAAACGGAGAAGGACTCGACATCACGCAGGACACCAAGCCCCCCAAGAGCCTCTACATACAGGTACTGGCCCCCAAGAGCCTCTACATACAGGTACTGGCCCCCCAAGAGCCTCTACATACAGGTACTGGCCCCCAAGAGCCTCTACATACAGGTACTGGCCCCCCAAGAGCCTCTACATACAGGTACTGGCCCCCAAGAGCCTCTACATACAGGTACTGGCCCCCCAAGAGCCTCTACATACAGGTACTGGCCCCCAAGAGCCTCTACATACAGGTACTGGCCCCCCAAGAGCCTCTACATACAGGTACTGGCCCCCCAAGAGCCTCTACATACAGGTACTGGCCCCCCAAGAGCCTCTACATACAGGTACTGGCCCCCCAAGAGCCTCTACATACAGGTACTGGCCCCCCAAGAGCCTCTACATACAGCTACTGGCCCCCCAAGAGCCTCTACATACAGGTACTGGCCCCCCAAGAGCCTCTACATACAAGAGCCTCTACATACAGGTACTGGCCCCCAAGAGCCTCTACATACAGGTACTGGCCCCCCAAGAGCCTCTACATACAGGTACTGGCCCCCCAAGAGCCTCTACATACAGGTACTGGCCCCCCAAGAGCCTCTACATACAGGTACTGGCCCCCCAAGAGCCTCTACATACAGGTACTGGCCCCCAAGAGCCTCTACATACAGGTACTGGCCCCCAAGAGCCTCTACATACAGGTACTGGCCCCCCAAGAGCCTCTACATACAGGTACTGGCCCCCCAAGAGCCTCTACATACAGGTACTGGCCCCCCAAGAGCCTCTACATACAGGTACTGGCCCCCCAAGAGCCTCTACATACAGCTACTGGCCCCCCAAGAGCCTCTACATACAGGTACTGGCCCCCCAAGAGCCTCTACATACAAGAGCCTCTACATACAGGTACTGGCCCCCAAGAGCCTCTACATACAGGTACTGGCCCCCCAAGAGCCTCTACATACAAGAGCCTCTACATACAGGTACTGGCCCCCAAGAGCCTCTACATACAGGTACTGGCCCCCCAAGAGCCTCTACATACAGGTACTGGCCCCCCAAGAGCCTCTACATACAGGTACTGGCCCCCAAGAGCCTCTACATACAGGTACTGGCCCCCCAAGAGCCTCTACATACAGGTACTGGCCCCCAAGAGCCTCTACATACAGGTACTGGCCCCCCAAGAGCCTCTACATACAGGTACTGGCCCCCAAGAGCCTCTACATACAGGTACCGGCCCCCCAAGAGCCTCTACATACAGGTACTGGCCCCCCAAGAGCCTCTACATACAGGTACTGGCCCCCCAAGAGCCTCTACATACAGGTACTGGCCCCCCAAGAGCCTCTACATACAGGTACTGGCCCCCCAAGAGCCTCTACATACAAGAGCCTCTACATACAGGTACTGGCCCCCAAGAGCCTCTACATACAGGTACTGGCCCCCCAAGAGCCTCTACATACAAGAGCCTCTACATACAGGTACTGGCCCCCAAGAGCCTCTACATACAGGTACTGGCCCCCCAAGAGCCTCTACATACAGGTACTGGCCCCCAAGAGCCTCTACATACAGGTACTGGCCCCCCAAGAGCCTCTACATACAGGTACTGGCCCCCCAAGAGCCTCTACATACAGGTACTGGCCCCCCAAGAGCCTCTACATACAGGTACTGGCCCCCCAAGAGCCTCTACATACAGGTACTGGCCCCCAAGAGCCTCTACATACAGGTACTGGCCCCCCAAGAGCCTCTACATACAGCTACTGGCCCCCAAGAGCCTCTACATACAGGTACTGGCCCCCCAAGAGCCTCTACATACAGGTACTGGCCCCCAAGAGCCTCTACATACAGGTACTGGCCCCCAAGAGCCTCTACATACAAGAGCCTCTACATACAGGTACTGGCCCCCAAGAGCCTCTACATACAGGTACTGGCCCCCCAAGAGCCTCTACATACAGGTACTGGCCCCCAAGAGCCTCTACATACAGGTACTGGCCCCCCAAGAGCCTCTACATACAGGTACTGGCCCCCCAAGAGCCTCTACATACAGGTACTGGCCCCCAAGAGCCTCTACATACAGGTACTGGCCCCCCAAGAGCCTCTACATACAGGTACTGGCCCCCAAGAGCCTCTACATACAGGTACTGGCCCCCCAAGAGCCTCTACATACAGGTACTGGCCCCCAAGAGCCTCTACATACAGGTACTGGCCCCCAAGAGCCTCTACATACAGGTACTGGCCCCCCAAGAGCCTCTACATACAGGTACTGGCCCCCCAAGAGCCTCTACATACAGGTACTGGCCCCCCAAGAGCCTCTACATACAGGTACTGGCCCCCCAAGAGCCTCTACATACAGGTACTGGCCCCCAAGAGCCTCTACATACAGGTACTGGCCCCCCAAGAGCCTCTACATACAGGTACTGGCCCCCCCAAGAGCCTCTACATACAAGAGCCTCTACATACAGGTACTGGCCCCCAAGAGCCTCTACATACAGGTACTGGCCCCCCAAGAGCCTCTACATACAAGAGCCTCTACATACAGGTACTGGCCCCCAAGAGCCTCTACATACAGGTACTGGCCCCCCAAGAGCCTCTACATACAGGTACTGGCCCCCAAGAGCCTCTACATACAGGTACTGGCCCCCCAAGAGCCTCTACATACAGGTACTGGCCCCCAAGAGCCTCTACATACAGGTACTGGCCCCCCAAGAGCCTCTACATACAGGTACTGCCCCCCCAAGAGCCTCTACATACAGGTACTGGCCCCCCAAGAGCCTCTACATACAGGTACTGGCCCCCAAGAGCCTCTACATACAGGTACTGGCCCCCCAAGAGCCTCTACATACAGGTACTGGCCCCCAAGAGCCTCTACATACAGGTACTGGCCCCCCAAGAGCCTCTACATACAGGTACTGGCCCCCCAAGAGCCTCTACATACAGGTACTGGCCCCCCAAGAGCCTCTACATACAGGTACTGGCCCCCAAGAGCCTCTACATACAGGTACTGGCCCCCCAAGAGCCTCTACATACAGGTACTGGCCCCCCAAGAGCCTCTACATACAGGTACTGGCCCCCCAAGAGCCTCTACATACAGGTACTGGCCCCCAAGAGCCTCTACATACAGGTACTGGCCCCCCAAGAGCCTCTACATACAGCTACTGGCCCCCAAGAGCCTCTACATACAGGTACTGGCCCCCAAGAGCCTCTACATACAAGAGCCTCTACATACAGGTACTGGCCCCCAAGAGCCTCTACATACAGGTACTGGCCCCCCAAGAGCCTCTACATACAGGTACTGGCCCCCCAAGAGCCTCTACATACAGGTACTGGCCCCCCAAGAGCCTCTACATACAGGTACTGGCCCCCCAAGAGCCTCTACATACAGGTACTGGCCCCCAAGAGCCTCTACATACAGGTACTGGCCCCCCAAGAGCCTCTACATACAGGTACTGGCCCCCAAGAGCCTCTACATACAGGTACTGGCCCCCCAAGAGCCTCTACATACAAGAGCCTCTACATACAGGTACTGGCCCCCAAGAGCCTCTACATACAGGTACTGGCCCCCAAGAGCCTCTACATACAGGTACTGGCCCCCCAAGAGCCTCTACATACAGGTACTGGCCCCCAAGAGCCTCTACATACAGGTACTGGCCCCCAAGAGCCTCTACATACAAGAGCCTCTACATACAGGTACTGGCCCCCAAGAGCCTCTACATACAGGTACTGGCCCCCCAAGAGCCTCTACATACAGGTACTGGCCCCCCAAGAGCCTCTACATACAGGTACTGGCCCCCCAAGAGCCTCTACATACAGGTACTGGCCCCCAAGAGCCTCTACATACAGGTACTGGCCCCCCAAGAGCCTCTACATACAGGTACTGGCCCCCAAGAGCCTCTACATACAGGTACTGGCCCCCCAAGAGCCTCTACATACAGGTACTGGCCCCCCAAGAGCCTCTACATACAGGTACTGGCCCCCCAAGAGCCTCTACATACAGGTACTGGCCCCCAAGAGCCTCTACATACAGGTACTGGCCCCCAAGAGCCTCTACATACAGGTACTGGCCCCCCAAGAGCCTCTACATACAGGTACTGGCCCCCCAAGAGCCTCTACATACAGGTACTGGCCCCCAAGAGCCTCTACATACAGGTACTGGCCCCCCAAGAGCCTCTACATACAGGTACTGGCCCCCAAGAGCCTCTACATACAGGTTCTGTTGCAGGTTCGCTGTGTTAAAGATCACGGGGAGCTGGAGGTGGAAGATGGAACTGTGGTTCTGCTGAAGAGGAACAGCCAAGTGAGTTTTACAAAGTAAAGTACAAAGTACATGTACTTTGTACTTTTACTCGTCTCATTCGACGTTTGTGAATTGACTTTTTGAATATTTCAAGTTGAACGTAGTTATTAAAGTCTGTTTATTTTGATAAGTGAGTACTTCCTGTTTGGTCCACAGCACTTCCTGCCTCGGTGGAAATGTGAGCAGCTGATTCGTCAGGGCGTCCTGGAGCACGTCTTCTGTTAAACTGTCCCTCGTCTTTATGTCTCAATAAATGTGTCAAAACCACAATGTGCTTTTTATCCACAAACGACACAAAAAGAATTAGAACTATGAAAACTCAGGTCATTCAAATAAAATGTATGTTTGTAGCTAAAAGAGCTATAACGGCCTCAAATGAACCTGTGAGACCAGAAGGAGCCGCTCTAGGGGCCTCTGTGTGCAGGGGCCTCTAGGGCGCAGGGGCCGTGTGCACCAGTGTTATAGGAACAGGACAAAGAGGTTCAATATTTTTCCTTTTTAACATTTTTATTTGAACTTTTACAGTTTGAGTTTCAGAAACAAACTGAATAAAAACAATTTAACTTCATTTACAATTCTAACTTTACTGAAGTCCTTCATTTCAGGTCCAGGGCGTGGTCTAGGACAGGGCGTGGTCTAGGACAGGGCGGGGTCTAGGACAGGGCGGGGTCTAGGACAGGGCGTGGTCTAGGACAGGGCGTGGGGGTCTAGGACAGGGCGGGGTCTAGGACAGGGCGTGGGGCACCAGCTGGCGCAGGACCTGGTTCAAGGCCTGGACTCTGGACTCGAGGACCTGGCTCTTCTTCTGGGCGTGTCTGTGGCGCTGCTCCGTCACCTGCAGCGCCCCCTGCAGTTCAGAGTTCTCCAGGTACAGCTGCTGCACGAGGGCCCCGCTGTGGGCCCCGCGACTCATCTGCAACAGAGACGGAACAAGAACAGGTTTAGGACTGGTCTCCCCCGGGGTCTCCGTCTCCCCCGGGGTCTCCGTCTCCCCCGGGTCTCCGTCTCCCCCGGGTCTCCGTCTCCCCCGGGTCTCCGTCCCCTGTGGTCCGTCTGGTCTCACCTGGTCCTTGAGCTGCTGGACCTTCTCCTGGAGCAGGCTGCGTGTGGCCTTCAGTTGAGTTTCCAGATCTTCAGTTCTCTGCTGCAGCAAAGCCACGCCCTCCTCCACCTGAGCCTGAACACACGTTAGCACCGCGGTTAGCACAGCAGCTAGCATGTTTGTCTCTCTCACCTGTCGCTCGCCCCTCCCTCGCTCTCTTAGCTCCGCCTCCGCTCTCTCTCTCCGCTCTCGTTCGTCCTGCAGCTCGGTCAGAGCAGAGTCCAGTTCTTCCCTGGTCCTGGTTCTGGACTCGCTCTGGATCTGATGGATCTGACGCAGGTGCTGAGCCTGGACCAGACTCAGGGCCGTGTCTGCCCGGAGCGCCTGGAACAAGAGGTCAAGGGTCACTCCTGGGTCACTCCTGGGTCAGTCCTGGTCCTGACCTGGTCCTGGGCCTGGGTCTTGGCGGTCTCTAACTGGTCCAGTTGGGTCCTGAGCTCCAGCTGTTGATGGTTCAGGTTCTGGATCTGTTGGTTCTCGACCTGGACTTCATGGACCTGGAACCAAAACAAACAGAAAAGAAGCTAGCTTGTTAGCTCGTTAGCATGTTAGCACGTTATGAACCACCAACGCATGAACCACCGACACATGAACCATCAACACATGAACCATCAACAGATGAACCACCGACACATGAACCATCAACAGATGAACCACCGACACATGAACCATCAACACATGAACCATCAACAGATGAACCACCGACACATGAACCATCAACAGATGAACCACCGACACATGAACCATCAACACATGAACCATCAACAGATGAACCACCGACACATGAACCATCAACAGATGAACCACCGACACATGAACCATCAACACATGAACCATCAACAGATGAACCACCGACACATGAACCATCAACAGATGAACCACCGACACATGAACCATCAACACATGAACCATCAACAGATGAACCACCGACACATGAACCATCAACAGATGAACCACCGACACATGAACCATCAACACATGAACCATCAACACATGAACCATCAACAGATGAACCACCGACACATGAACCATCAACACATGAACCATCAACAGATGAACCACCGACACATGAACCATCAACAGATGAACCACCGACACATGAACCATCAACACATGAACCACCGACACATGAACCATCAACAGATGAACCACCGACACATGAACCATCAACACATGAACCATCAACAGATGAACCACCGACACATGAACCATCAACAGATGAACCACCGACACATGAACCATCAACACATGAACCACCGACACATGAACCACCGACACATGAACCATCAACAGATGAACCACCGACACATGAACCATCAACACATGAACCATCAACAGATGAACCACCGACACATGAACCATCAACAGATGAACCACCGACACATGAACCATCAACAGATGAACCACCGACACATGAACCATCGACACATGAACCATCAACAGATGAACCACCGACACATGAACCATCAACAGATGAACCACCGACACATGAACCATCAACAGATGAACCACCGACACATGAACCATCAACAGATGAACCACCGACACATGAACCATCAACAGATGAACCACCGACACATGAACCATCAACACATGAACCATCAACAGATGAACCACCGACACATGAACCATCAACAGATGAACCACCGACACATGAACCATCAACACATGAACCATCAACAGATGAACCACCGACACATGAACCATCAACAGATGAACCACCGACACATGAACCATCAACACATGAACCACCGACACATGAACCACCGACACATGAACCATCAACACATGAACCACCGACACATGAACCATCGACACATGAACCATCAACAGATGAACCACCGACACATGAACCATCAACAGATGAACCACCGACACATGAACCATCAACACATGAACCACCGACACATGAACCATCAACAGATGAACCACCGACACATGAACCATCAACAGATGAACCACCGACACATGAACCATCAACACATGAACCATCAACAGATGAACCACCGACACATGAACCATCAACAGATGAACCACCGACACATGAACCATCAACACATGAACCATCAACAGATGAACCACCGACACATGAACCATCAACAGATGAACCACCGACACATGAACCATCAACACATGAACCACCGACACATGAACCACCGACACATGAACCATCAACAGATGAACCACCAACACATGAACCATCAACAGATGAACCACCGACACATGAACCATCGACACATGAACCATCAACAGATGAACCACCGACACATGAACCATCAACAGATGAACCACCGACACATGAACCATCAACACATGAACCACCGACACATGAACCATCAACAGATGAACCACCGACACATGAACCATCAACAGATGAACCACCGACACATGAACCATCAACAGATGAACCACCGACACATGAACCATCAACACATGAACCACCGACACATGAACCATCAACAGATGAACCACCGACACATGAACCATCAACACATGAACCATCAACACATGAACCACCGACCCATGAACCATCAACAGATGAACCACCGACACATGAACCATCAACAGATGAACCACCGACACATGAACCATCAACAGATGAACCATCAACAGATGAACCACCGACACATGAACCACCGACACATGAACCACCGACGCATGAACCACCGACGCATGAACCATCGACAAATTAACCATCGACACATGAACCATCGACACATGAACCATCGACACATGAACCATCGACAAATGAACCATCGACACATGAACCATCGACACATGAACCATCAACACATGAACCATCGACACATGAACCACCGACAAATGAACCACCAACACATGAACCATCAACACAAGAACCATCAAAACATGAACCATCGACAAATGAACCATCGACACATGAACCATCAACACATGAACCATCGACACATGAACCATCGACACAAGAACCATCGACACATGAACCACCGACACATGAACCATCAACACATGAACCACCGGCACATGAACCATCAACACATGAACCATCAACACATGAACCATCAACACATGAACCACCGACACATGAACCACCAACACATGAACCATCAACACATGAACCACCGGCACATGAACCATCAACACATGAACCATCAACACATGAACCATCGACACATGAACCATCGATACATGAACCATCAACACAAGAACCATAAAAACATGAACCATCGACACATGAACCACCGACACATGAACCATCAACACAAGAACCATCAAAACATGAACCATCGACAAATGAACCATCGACACATGAACCATCGACACATGAACCATCGACACATGAACCATCAACACAAAAACCATCAAAACATGAACCATCGACAAATGAACCATCGACACATGAACCATCGACACATGAACCATCGACAAATGAACCATCGACACATGAACCATCGACACATGAACCACCGACACATGAACCATCAACACATGAACCATCAACACATGAACCATCGACACATGAACCACCGACACATGAACCATCAACACAAGAACCATCAAAACATGAACCATCGACACATGAACCACCGACACATGAACCATCAACACAAGAACCATCAAAACATGAACCATCGACAAATGAACCATCGACACATGAACCATCGACACATGAACCATCGACACATGAACCATCAACACAAAAACCATCAAAACATGAACCATCGACAAATGAACCATCGACACATGAACCATCGACACATGAACCATCAACACATGAACCATCGACACATGAACCACCGACACATGAACCACCGACACATGAACCATTAACACAAAAACCATCAAAACATGAACCATCGACACATGAACCATCAACACATGAACAACCGACCCATGAACAATCAACAGATGAACCACCGACACATGAACCATCAACAGATGAACCACCGACACATGAACCATCAACAGATGAACCACCGACACATGAACCACCGACGCATGAACCACCGACACATGAACCACCGACACATGAACCATCAACAGATGAACCACCGACACATGAACCATCGACACATGAACCATCAACAGATGAACCACCGACACATGAACCATCAACAGATGAACCACCGACACATGAACCATCAACAGATGAACCACCGACACATGAACCATCAACACATGAACCACCGACACATGAACCATCAACAGATGAACCACCGACACATGAACCATCAACACATGAACCATCAACAGATGAACCACCGACACATGAACCATCAACAGATGAACCACCGACACATGAACCATCAACACATGAACCACCGACACATGAACCACCGACACATGAACCATCAACAGATGAACCACCGACACATGAACCATCAACACATGAACCATCAACAGATGAACCACCGACACATGAACCATCAACAGATGAACCACCGACACATGAACCATCAACAGATGAACCACCGACACATGAACCATCGACACATGAACCATCAACAGATGAACCACCGACACATGAACCATCAACAGATGAACCACCGACACATGAACCATCAACAGATGAACCACCGACACATGAACCATCAACAGATGAACCACCGACACATGAACCATCAACACATGAACCACCGACACATGAACCATCAACAGATGAACCACCGACACATGAACCATCAACAGATGAACCACCGACACATGAACCATCAACACATGAACCATCAACAGATGAACCACCGACACATGAACCATCAACAGATGAACCACCGACACATGAACCATCAACACATGAACCATCAACAGATGAACCACCGACACATGAACCATCAACAGATGAACCACCGACACATGAACCATCAACACATGAACCACCGACACATGAACCACCGACACATGAACCATCAACACATGAACCACCGACACATGAACCATCGACACATGAACCATCAACAGATGAACCACCGACACATGAACCATCAACAGATGAACCACCGACACATGAACCATCAACACATGAACCACCGACACATGAACCATCAACAGATGAACCACCGACACATGAACCATCAACAGATGAACCACCGACACATGAACCATCAACACATGAACCATCAACAGATGAACCACCGACACATGAACCATCAACAGATGAACCACCGACACATGAACCATCAACACATGAACCATCAACAGATGAACCACCGACACATGAACCATCAACAGATGAACCACCGACACATGAACCATCAACACATGAACCACCGACACATGAACCACCGACACATGAACCATCAACAGATGAACCACCAACACATGAACCATCAACAGATGAACCACCGACACATGAACCATCGACACATGAACCATCAACAGATGAACCACCGACACATGAACCATCAACAGATGAACCACCGACACATGAACCATCAACACATGAACCACCGACACATGAACCATCAACAGATGAACCACCGACACATGAACCATCAACAGATGAACCACCGACACATGAACCATCAACAGATGAACCACCGACACATGAACCATCAACACATGAACCACCGACACATGAACCATCAACAGATGAACCACCGACACATGAACCATCAACACATGAACCATCAACACATGAACCACCGACCCATGAACCATCAACAGATGAACCACCGACACATGAACCATCAACAGATGAACCACCGACACATGAACCATCAACAGATGAACCATCAACAGATGAACCACCGACACATGAACCACCGACACATGAACCACCGACGCATGAACCACCGACGCATGAACCATCGACAAATTAACCATCGACACATGAACCATCGACACATGAACCATCGACACATGAACCATCAACACATGAACCACCGGCACATGAACCATCAACACATGAACCACCGACATATGAACCACCGACACATGAACCATCGACACATGAACCATCAACACATGAACCATCAACACATGAACCACCGACACATGAACCATCAACAGATGAACCATCAACAGATGAACCACCGACACATGAACCATCAACACATGAACCACCGACACATGAACCATCAACAGATGAACCATCAACACATGAACCACCGACACATGAACCACCGACACATGAACCATCGACACATGAACCATCGACAAATGAACCATCGACACATGAACCATCGACACATGAACCATCGACACATGAACCATCAACACATGAACCATCGACACATGAACCACCGGCACATGAACCACCAACACATGAACCATCAACACAAGAACCATCAACACAAGAACCATCAAAACATGAACCATCGACAAATGAACCATCGACACATGAACCATCAACACATGAACCATCGACACATGAACCATCGACACAAGAACCATCGACACATGAACCACCGACACATGAACCATCAACACATGAACCACCGACACATGAACCACCGACGCATGAACCACCGACACATGAACCACCGACACATGAACCATCAACAGATGAACCACCGACACATGAACCATCGACACATGAACCATCAACAGATGAACCACCGACACATGAACCATCAACAGATGAACCACCGACACATGAACCATCAACAGATGAACCACCGACACATGAACCATCAACACATGAACCACCGACACATGAACCATCAACAGATGAACCACCGACACATGAACCATCAACACATGAACCATCAACAGATGAACCACCGACACATGAACCATCAACAGATGAACCACCGACACATGAACCATCAACACATGAACCACCGACACATGAACCACCGACACATGAACCATCAACAGATGAACCACCGACACATGAACCATCAACACATGAACCATCAACAGATGAACCACCGACACATGAACCATCAACAGATGAACCACCGACACATGAACCATCAACAGATGAACCACCGACACATGAACCATCGACACATGAACCATCAACAGATGAACCACCGACACATGAACCATCAACAGATGAACCACCGACACATGAACCATCAACAGATGAACCACCGACACATGAACCATCAACAGATGAACCACCGACACATGAACCATCAACACATGAACCACCGACACATGAACCATCAACAGATGAACCACCGACACATGAACCATCAACAGATGAACCACCGACACATGAACCATCAACACATGAACCATCAACAGATGAACCACCGACACATGAACCATCAACAGATGAACCACCGACACATGAACCATCAACACATGAACCATCAACAGATGAACCACCGACACATGAACCATCAACAGATGAACCACCGACACATGAACCATCAACACATGAACCACCGACACATGAACCACCGACACATGAACCATCAACACATGAACCACCGACACATGAACCATCGACACATGAACCATCAACAGATGAACCACCGACACATGAACCATCAACAGATGAACCACCGACACATGAACCATCAACACATGAACCACCGACACATGAACCATCAACAGATGAACCACCGACACATGAACCATCAACAGATGAACCACCGACACATGAACCATCAACACATGAACCATCAACAGATGAACCACCGACACATGAACCATCAACAGATGAACCACCGACACATGAACCATCAACACATGAACCATCAACAGATGAACCACCGACACATGAACCATCAACAGATGAACCACCGACACATGAACCATCAACACATGAACCACCGACACATGAACCACCGACACATGAACCATCAACAGATGAACCACCAACACATGAACCATCAACAGATGAACCACCGACACATGAACCATCGACACATGAACCATCAACAGATGAACCACCGACACATGAACCATCAACAGATGAACCACCGACACATGAACCATCAACACATGAACCACCGACACATGAACCATCAACAGATGAACCACCGACACATGAACCATCAACAGATGAACCACCGACACATGAACCATCAACAGATGAACCACCGACACATGAACCATCAACACATGAACCACCGACACATGAACCATCAACAGATGAACCACCGACACATGAACCATCAACACATGAACCATCAACACATGAACCACCGACCCATGAACCATCAACAGATGAACCACCGACACATGAACCATCAACAGATGAACCACCGACACATGAACCATCAACAGATGAACCATCAACAGATGAACCACCGACACATGAACCACCGACACATGAACCACCGACGCATGAACCACCGACGCATGAACCATCGACAAATTAACCATCGACACATGAACCATCGACACATGAACCATCGACACATGAACCATCAACACATGAACCACCGGCACATGAACCATCAACACATGAACCACCGACATATGAACCACCGACACATGAACCATCGACACATGAACCATCAACACATGAACCATCAACACATGAACCACCGACACATGAACCATCAACAGATGAACCATCAACAGATGAACCACCGACACATGAACCATCAACACATGAACCACCGACACATGAACCATCAACAGATGAACCATCAACACATGAACCACCGACACATGAACCACCGACACATGAACCATCGACACATGAACCATCGACAAATGAACCATCGACACATGAACCATCGACACATGAACCATCGACACATGAACCATCAACACATGAACCATCGACACATGAACCACCGGCACATGAACCACCAACACATGAACCATCAACACAAGAACCATCAACACAAGAACCATCAAAACATGAACCATCGACAAATGAACCATCGACACATGAACCATCAACACATGAACCATCGACACATGAACCATCGACACAAGAACCATCGACACATGAACCACCGACACATGAACCATCAACACATGAACCACCGGCACATGAACCATCAACACATGAACCATCAACACATGAACCATCAACACATGAACCACCGACACATGAACCACCAACACATGAACCATCAACACATGAACCACCGGCACATGAACCATCAACACATGAACCATCAACACATGAACCATCGACACATGAACCACCGATACATGAACCATCAACACAAGAACCATAAAAACATGAACCATCGACACATGAACCACCGACACATGAACCATCAACACAAGAACCATCAAAACATGAACCATCGACAAATGAACCATCGACACATGAACCATCGACACATGAACCATCGACACATGAACCATCAACACAAAAACCATCAAAACATGAACCATCGACAAATGAACCATCGACACATGAACCATCGACACATGAACCATCGACAAATGAACCATCGACACATGAACCATCGACACATGAACCACCGACACATGAACCATCAACACATGAACCATCAACACATGAACCATCGACACATGAACCACCGACACATGAACCATCAACACAAGAACCATCAAAACATGAACCATCGACACATGAACCACCGACACATGAACCATCAACACAAGAACCATCAAAACATGAACCATCGACAAATGAACCATCGACACATGAACCATCGACACATGAACCATCGACACATGAACCATCAACACAAAAACCATCAAAACATGAACCATCGACAAATGAACCATCGACACATGAACCATCGACACATGAACCATCAACACATGAACCATCGACACATGAACCACCGACACATGAACCACCGACACATGAACCATTAACACAAAAACCATCAAAACATGAACCATCGACACATGAACCATCAACACATGAACAACCGACCCATGAACAATCAACAGATGAACCACCGACACATGAACCATCAACAGATGAACCACCGACACATGAACCATCAACAGATGAACCACCGACACATGAACCACCGACGCATGAACCATCGACACATGAACCACCGACACATGAACCACCGGCACATGAACCATCGACACATGAACCATCAACACAAGAACCATCAACACATGAACCACCGACACATGAACCACCGACACATGAACCACCGACACATGAACCATTAACACAAAAACCATCAAAACATGAACCATCGACAAATGAACCATCGACACATGAACCACCAACACATGAACCACATGAACCACCGACACATGAACCACCGACACATGAACCATCAACAGATGAACCACCGACACATGAACCATCAACACATGAACCACATGAACCACCGACACATGAACCATCAACAGATGAACCACCGACACATGAACCACCGACACATGAACCATCAACAGATGAACCACCGACACATGAACCATCAACAGATGAACCATCAACAGATGAACCACCGACACATGAACCATCAACACATGAACCACATGAACCACCGACACATGAACCATCAACAGATGAACCACCGACACATGAACCATCAATACATGAACCACCGACACATGAACCATCAACACATGAACCACATAAACCACCGACACATGAACCATCAACAGATGAACCACCGACACATGAACCACCGACACATGAACCACCGACACATGAACCATCAACAGATGAACCACCGACACATGAACCACCGACACATGAACCATCAACAGATGAACCACCGACACATGAACCATCAACAGATGAACCACCGACACATGAACCACCGACACATGAACCATCGACAAATGAACCATCGACACATGAACCATCAACACATGAACCATCGACACATGAACCATCGACACATGAACCATCGACACATGAACCATCGACACATGAACCATCGACACATGAACCACCAACACATGAACCATCAACACATGAACCACCGGCACATGAACCATCAACACATGAACCATCAACACATGAACCATCGACACATGAACCACCGACACATGAACCACCAACACATGAACCATCAACACATGAACCACCGGCACATGAACCATCAACACATGAACCATCAACACATGAACCACCGACACATGAACCACCGACACATGAACCATCAACACATGAACCACCGACACATGAACCATCAACACATGAACCATCAACACATGAACCATCGACACATGAACCACCGATACATGAACCATCAACACAAGAACCATCAAAACATGAACCATCGACACATGAACCACCGACACATGAACCATCAACACAAGAACCATCAAAACATGAACCATCGACAAATGAACCATCGACACATGAACCATCGACACATGAACCATCAACACAAAAACCATCAAAACATGAACCATCGACAAATGAACCATCGACACATGAACCATCGACACATGAACCATTGACAAATGAACCATCGACACATGAACCACCGACACATGAACCATCAACACATGAACCATCAACACATGAACCATCGACACATGAACCACCGACACATGAACCATCAACACAAGAACCATCAAAACATGAACCATCGACACATGAACCACCGACACATGAACCATCAACACAAGAACCATCAAAACATGAACCATCGACAAATGAACCATCGACACATGAACCATCGACACATGAACCATCGACACATGAACCATCAACACAAAAACCATCAAAACATGAACCATCGACAAATGAACCACCGACACATGAACCATCGACACATGAACCATCAACACATGAACCATCGACACATGAACCACCGACACATGAACCACCGACACATGAACCATTAACACATGAACCATCGACACATGAACCATCAACACATGAACCATCGACACATGAACCACCGACACATGAACCACCGACACAAAAACCATCAAAACATGAACCATCGACACATGAACCATCAACACATGAACCACCGACCCATGAACCATCAACAGATGAACCACCGACACATGAACCATCAACAGATGAACCACCGACACATGAACCATCAACAGATGAACCATCAACAGATGAACCACCGACACATGAACCACCGACACATGAACCACCGGCACATGAACCATCGACACATGAACCATCAACACAAGAACCATCAACACATGAACCATCAACACATGAACCACCGACACATGAACCACCGACACATGAACCATCAACACATGAACCATCAACACATGAACCACCGACACATGAACCATCGACACATGAACCATCAACACATGAACCATCAACACATGAACCACCGACACATGAACCACCGACACATGAACCACCGACACATGAACCATTAACACAAAAACCATCAAAACATGAACCATCGACAAATGAACCATCGACACATGAACCACCAACACATGAACCACCAACACATGAACCATCGACAAATTAACCATCGACACATGAACCATCGACACATGAACCATCGACACATGAACCATCAACACATGAACCACCGACACATGAACCATCGACACATGAACCATCAACACATGAACCATCAACACATGAACCACCGACACATGAACCACCGACACATGAACCACCGACACATGAACCATTAACACAAAAACCATCAAAACATGAACCATCGACAAATGAACCATCGACACATGAACCACCAACACATGAACCACCAACACATGAACCATCGACAAATTAACCATCGACACATGAACCATCGACACATGAACCACCGACACATGAACCATCAACAGATGAACCACCGACACATGAACCATCAACAGATGAACCACCGACACATGAACCACCGACACATGAACCATCAACAGATGAACCACCGACACATGAACCATCAACAGATGAACCACCGACACATGAACCACCGACACATGAACCATCGACAAATGAACCATCGACACATGAACCATCAACACATGAACCATCGACACATGAACCATCGACACATGAACCATCGACACATGAACCATCGACACATGAACCACCGACACATGAACCACCAACACATGAACCATCAACACATGAACCACCGGCACATGAACCATCAACACATGAACCATCAACACATGAACCATCAACACATGAACCACTGACACATGAACCACCAACACATGAACCATCAACACATGAACCACCGGCACATGAACCATCAACACATGAACCATCAACACATGAACCATCAACACATGAACCATCAACACATGAACCATCGACACATGAACCACCGACACATGAACCATCAACACAAGAACCATCAAAACATGAACCATCGACACATGAACCACCGACACATGAACCATCAACACAAGAACCATCAAAACATGAACCATCGACAAATGAACCATCGACACATGAACCATCGACACATGAACCATCGACACATGAACCATCAACACAAAAACCATCAAAACATGAACCATCGACAAATGAACCATCGACACATGAACCATCGACACATGAACCATCGACAAATGAACCATCGACACATGAACCATCGACACATGAACCACCGACACATGAACCATCAACACAAGAACCATCAAAACATGAACCATCGACACATGAACCACCGACACATGAACCATCAACACAAGAACCATCAAAACATGAACCATCGACAAATGAACCACCAACACATGAACCACCGACACATGAACCATCAACACATGAACCATCAACACATGAACCACCGACACATGAACCACCGACACATGAACCACCGGCACATGAACCATCGACACATGAACCATCGACACATGAACCACCGACACATGAACCATCGACACATGAACCACCAACACATGAACCATCAACACATGAACCACCGGCACATGAACCACCGACACATGAACCATCGACACATGAACCATCGACACATGAACCACCGACACATGAACCATCGACACATGAACCACCAACACATGAACCACCGGCACATGAACCATCGACACATGAACCATCAACACAAGAACCATCAACACATGAACCATCAACACATGAACCACCGACACATGAACCATCGACACATGAACCATCGACACATGAACCATCGGCTCTAAACTGAACTCAGATGGACATTCCAATGGGAGGTTTCGGGGGAGGATCTGACCTTTGACTCTAGTTCCTGGTTTGTGACTCGCAGCTGCTGTAGCTCCGCCTCCAACGATGATATCACTTCCTCTTTCTCTGCGAGGAACTTCCTGAAATTGGACTCCAGCTCCTCCACCTGAGCCGGACCAGAACCAGGTCAGAACCAGGTCAGAACCAGGTGGGAACCAGGTCAGAACCAGGTCAGAACCAGGTGGGAACCAGGTCAGAACCAGGTCAGAACCAGGTGGGAACCAGGACTGACCTTGTGGTGCGCCTCCTGCAGTCTCCTCTGTGCTTGTGTCACTTCCTGTTTGTGGTTCAGAGTCTCCTGATTGGTCGACTGTAGCTGCGCCCGAAGCGACTCCGCCTCCAACTCTAGAGACTTCAGAGATGCATTCAACAGCTCCACCTGCAGGACAAACTGGATATGAACCAGGTCTAAACCAGGTCTAAACCAGGACTAAATCAGGTCTAAACCAGGACTAAACCAGGTCTAAACAAGGTCTAAACCAGGTCTAAACCAGGACTAAACCAGGACTAAACCAGGACTAAACCAGGTCTAAACCAGGACTAAACCAGGTCTAAACCAGGACTAAACCAGGACTAAACCAGGTCTAAACCAGGTCTAAACCAGGACTAAACCAGGTCTAAACCAGGACTAAACCAGGTCTAAACCAGGACTAAACCAGGTCTAAACCAGGACTAAACCAGGTCTAAACCAGGTCTAAACCAGGTCTAAACCAGGTCGAAACCAGGTCTAAACCAGGACTAAACCAGGTCTAAACCAGGTCCAAACCAGGACTAAACCAGGTCTAAACCAGGTCTAAACCAGGTCTAAACCAGGTCTAAACCAGGTCTAAACCAGGACTAAACCAGGACTAAACCAGGTCTAAACCAGGACTAAACCAGGTCTAAACCAGGTCTAAACCAGGACTAAACCAGGTCTAAACCAGGACTAAACCAGGACTAAACCAGGACTAAACCAGGTCTAAACCAGGACTAAACCAGGTCTAAACCAGGTCTAAACCAGGTCTAAACCAGGACTAGTTCAGGACTAGTTCAGGACTAAACCAGGTCTAAACCAGGTCTAAACCAGGACTACTTCAGGTCTAAACCAGGACTAAACCAGGTCTAAACCAGGACTAAACCAGGTCTAAACCAGGTCTAAACCAGGTCTAAACCAGGACTAAACCAGGACTAAACCAGGTCGAAACCAGGTCGAAACCAGGTCTAAACCAGGACTAAACCAGGACTAAACCAGGACTAAACCAGGACTAAACCAGGTCTAAACCAGGTCCAAACCAGGTCTAAACCAGGACTAAACCAGGTCTAAACCAGGTCTAAACCAGGACTAAACCAGGTCTAAACCAGGACTAAACCAGGTCTAAACCAGGTCCAAACCAGGTCTAAACCAGGACTAAACCAGGACTAAACCAGGTCTAAACCAGGACTAAACCAGGTCTAAACCAGGTCTAAACCAGGTCCAAACCAGGACTAAACCAGGTCTAAACCAGGACTAAACCAGGTCTAAACCAGGTCTAAACCAGGTCTAAACCAGGTCTAAACCAGGTCTAAACCAGGTCCAAACCAGGTCTAAACCAGGTCCAAACCAGGTCTAAACCAGGTCTAAACCAGGTCTAAACCAGGACTAAACCAGGTCTAAACCAGGACTAATTCAGGTCTAAACCAGGACTAAATCAGGTCTAAACCAGGTCTAAACCAGGACTCAAGCAGGTCTAAACCAGGACTAAACCAGGTCTAAACCAGGACTAAACCAGGTCTAAACCAGGACTAAACAAGGACTACTTCAGGACTAAACCAGGTCCAAACCAGGTCCAAACCAGGTCTAAACCAGGACTAAACCAGGTCCAAACCAGGTCTAAACCAGGACTAAATCAGGTCTAAACCAGGTCTAAACCAGGTCTAAACCAGGACTAAATCAGGTCTAAACCAGGACTAAATCAGGTCTAAACCAGGACTCAAGCAGGTCTAAACCAGGACTAAACCAGGTCTAAACCAGGACTAATTCAGGTCTAAACCAGGACTAAAGCAGGTCTAAACCAGGACTAAACCAGGTCTAAACCAGGTCTAAACCAGGACTAAACCAGGTCTAAACAAGGACTACTTCAGGACTAAACCAGGTCCAAACCAGGTCCAAACCAGGTCTAAACCAGGTCTAAACCAGGTCTAAACCAGGACTAAACCAGGACTAAACCAGGTCTAAACAAGGACTACTTCAGGACTAAACCAGGTCCAAACCAGGTCCAAACCAGGTCTAAACAAGGTCTAAACCAGGTCTAAACCAGGACTAAACCAGGACTAAACCAGGACTAAACCAGGTCTAAACCAGGACTAAACCAGGTCTAAACCAGGACTAAACCAGGTCTAAACCAGGTCTAAACCAGGTCTAAACCAGGACTAAACCAGGTCTAAACCAGGACTAAACCAGGACTAAACCAGGACTAAACCAGGTCTAAACCAGGACTAAACCAGGTCTAAACCAGGTCCAAACCAGGTCTAAACCAGGTCTAAACCAGGTCGAAACCAGGTCTAAACCAGGTCTAAACCAGGTCCAAACCAGGACTAAACCAGGTCTAAACCAGGTCTAAACCAGGTCTAAACCAGGACTAAACCAGGACTAAACCAGGTCTAAACCAGGACTAAACCAGGTCTAAACCAGGACTAAACCAGGTCTAAACCAGGACTAAACCAGGACTAAACCAGGACTAAACCAGGTCTAAACCAGGACTAAACCAGGTCTAAACCAGGTCTAAACCAGGTCTAAACCAGGTCTAAACCAGGTCTAAACCAGGACTACTTCAGGTCTAAACCAGGACTAAACCAGGTCTAAACCAGGACTAAACCAGGTCTAAACCAGGACTAAACCAGGACTAAACCAGGTCTAAACCAGGTCTAAACCAGGACTAAACCAGGTCTAAACCAGGACTAAACCAGGTCTAAACCAGGACTAAACCAGGACTAAACCAGGTCGAAACCAGGTCGAAACCAGGTCTAAACCAGGACTAAACCAGGTCTAAACCAGGTCGAAACCAGGTCTAAACCAGGACTAAACCAGGACTAAACCAGGTCTAAACCAGGACTAAACCAGGACTAAACCAGGACTAAACCAGGTCTAAACCAGGACTAAACCAGGTCTAAACCAGGTCTAAACCAGGTCTAAACCAGGTCTAAACCAGGACTACTTCAGGTCTAAACCAGGACTAAACCAGGTCTAAACCAGGACTAAACCAGGTCTAAACCAGGACTAAACCAGGACTAAACCAGGTCTAAACCAGGTCTAAACCAGGACTAAACCAGGTCTAAACCAGGACTAAACCAGGTCTAAACCAGGACTAAACCAGGACTAAACCAGGTCGAAACCAGGTCGAAACCAGGTCTAAACCAGGACTAAACCAGGACTAAACCAGGACTAAACCAGGTCTAAACCAGGTCTAAACCAGGTCTAAATCAGGACTAAACCAGGTCTAAACCAGGTCTAAACCAGGTCTAAACCAGGACTAAACCAGGACTAAACCAGGACTAAACCAGGTCTAAACCAGGTCTAAACCAGGTCTAAACCAGGACTAAACCAGGTCTAAACCAGGTCTAAACCAGGACTAAACCAGGTCTAAACCAGGTCTAAACCAGGTCTAAACCAGGACTAAACCAGGTCTAAACCAGGACTAAATCAGGTCTAAACCAGGACTAAATCGGGACTAAACCGGGACTAAACCGGGTCTAAACCGGGTCTAAACCGGGTCTAAACCAGCTCTAAACCAGGACTAAACCAGGTCTAAACCAGGTCTAAACCAGGACTAAACCAGGTCTAAACCAGGTCTAAACCAGGACTAAACCAGGTCTAAACCAGGTCTAAACCAGTTCTAAACCAGGTCTAAACCAGGACTAAACCAGGACTAAACCAGGACTAAACCAGGTCTAAACCAGGACTAAACCAGGACTAAACCAGGACTAAACCAGGACTAAACCAGGACTAAACCAGGTCTAAACCAGGTCTAAACCAGGACTAAACCAGGTCTAACCAGGTCCAAACCAGGACTAAACCAGGACTAAACCAGGTCTAAACCAGGTCTAAACCAGGTCTAAACCAGGTCTAAACCAGGACTAAACCAGGTCTAAACCAGGTCCAAACCAGGTCCAAACCAGGTCTAAACCAGGACTAAACCAGGACTAAACCAGGTCTAAACCAGGTCTAAACCAGGACTAAACCAGGACTAAACCAGGACTAAATCAGGTCTAAACCAGGTCTAAACCAGGACTAAATCAGGTCTAAACCAGGTCTAAACCAGGTCTAAACCAGGTCTAAACCAGGTCTAAACCAGGACTCAAGCAGGTCTAAACCAGGACTAAACCAGGTCTAAACCAGGACTAAACCAGGACTAAACCAGGTCCAAACCAGGTCTAAACCAGGACTAAACCAGGTCTAAACTAGGACTAAACCAGGACTAAACCAGGACTAAACCAGGTCTAAACCAGGACTAAACCAGGACTAAACCAGGTCTAAACCAGGTCAAAACCAGGTCTAAACCAGGTCTAAACTAGGACTAAACCAGGACTAAACCAGGACTAAACCAGGACTAAACCAGGTCTAAACCAGGTCTAAACCAGGTCAAAACCAGGTCTAAACCAGGACTAAACCAGGACTAAACCAGGTCTAAACCAGGACTAAACCAGGACTAAACCAGGTCTAAACCAGGTCTAAACCAGGACTAAACCAGGTCTAAACCAGGACTAAACCAGGTCTAAACCAGGTCTAAACCAGGTCTAAACCAGGTCTAAACCAGGACTAAACCAGGTCTAAACCAGGTCTAAACCAGGTCTAAACCAGGTCTAAACCAGGTCTACACCAGGTCTAAACCAGGTCTAAACCAGGACTAAATCAGGACTAAACCAGGTCTAAACCAGGACTAAACCAGGTCTAAACCAGGTCTAAACCAGGACTAAATCAGGACTAAACCAGGTCTAAACCAGGACTCACCCTGGTCTTGGAGGAGGCGAGCTCCGTCTGCAGCAGATGTTTCTCTTGGTTCCAGGAGTTCAGTCTTTGTTGTTTGTCTCTCTCTGTTTGGACCAGTTCCTCCTTCAGATGCTGCACCTGAGACAGACCAGGACTCAGACCAGGACTCAGACCAGGACTCAGACCAGGACTCAGACCAGGACTCAGACCAGGACTCAGACCAGGACTCAGACCAGGACTCAGACCAGGACTCAGACCAGGACTCAGACCAGGACTCAGACCAGGACTCAGACCAGGACTCAGACCAGGACTCAGACCAGGACTCAGACCAGGACTCAGACCAGGACTCAGACTCTGCTCGGGGTACTCACGGTGGCGCTGTGCTGGTCCTGCTCGCGGCTCAGGGACTTGAGGCGCTCCTGGACCAGGACCAGGTTCTCCTGGTCTCCTCGGGTCCTGGAGCTCAGATCTGCGTTTGAGGCGCTCAGATCCAGATTTCTGCTGCTCAAGTCCAGGATCTGCTTCCGAAGGTCCGAGTTCTGTCAAGACCAGGACCAGAACCAGACCAGGACCAGACTCAAGACTAGAACATGACATTTAGAGCTTCAACTAAGAATTTGAACTAAACCAGGTCTAAACCAGGACTGAACCAGGACTAAACCAGGACTAAACCAGGACTAAACCAGGACTAAACCAGGACTAAACCAGGACTAAACCAGGTCTAAACCAGGACTGAACCAGGACTAAACCAGGACTAAACCAGGACTAAACCAGGACTAAACCAGGACTAAACCAGGTCTAAACCAGGACTGAACCAGGACTAAACCAGGACTAAACCAGGTCTAAACCAGGACTAAACCAGACTAAACCAGGACTAAACCAGGACTAAACCAGGTCTTAACCAGGACTAAACCAGGACTAAACCAGACTAAACCAGACTAAACCAGGACTAAACCAGGACTAAACCAGGACTAAACCAGGTCTAAACCAGGACTGAACCAGGTCTAAACCAGGACTGAACCAGGACTAAACCAGGACTAAACCAGGACTAAACCAGGACTAAACCAGGACTAAACCAGGACTAAACCAGGTCTAAACCAGGACTAAACCAGGACTAAACCAGGACTAAACCAGGTCTAAACCAGGACTGAACCAGGACTAAACCAGGACTAAACCAGGACTAAACCAGGACTAAACCAGGACTAAACCAGGTCTAAACCAGGACTGAACCAGGACTAAACCAGGTCTAAACCAGGACTGAACCAGGACTAAACCAGGACTAAACCAGGACTAAACCAGGACTAAACCAGGTCTAAACCAGGACTGAACCAGGACTAAACCAGGACTAAACCAGGTCTAAACCAGGACTAAACCAGACTAAACCAGGACTAAACCAGGACTAAACCAGGTCTTAACCAGGACTAAACCAGGACTAAACCAGACTAAACCAGACTAAACCAGGACTAAACCAGGACTAAACCAGGACTAAACCAGGACTAAACCAGGTCTTAACCAGGACTAAACCAGGACTAAACCAGACTAAACCAGACTAAACCAGGACTAAACCAGGACTAAACCAGGACTAAACCAGGACTAAACCAGGTCTAAACCAGGACTGAACCAGGTCTAAACCAGGACTGAACCAGGACTAAACCAGGACTAAACCAGGACTAAACCAGGACTAAACCAGGTCTAAACCAGGACTAAACCAGGACTAAACCAGGACTAAACCAGGTCTAAACCAGGACTGAACCAGGACTAAACCAGGACTAAACCAGGACTAAACCAGGTCTAAACCAGGACTGAACCAGGTCTAAACCAGGTCTAAACCAGGACTAAACCAGGTCTAAACCAGGACTAAACCAGGACTAAACTAGGACTAAACCAGGTCTAAACCAGGTCTAAACCAGGACTGAACCAGGTCTAAACCAGGACTAAACCAGGTCTAAACCAGGTCTAAACCAGGTCTAAACCAGGACTAAACAAAGACCTCTTTGTGCAGTCGCTCCTGATCTTCTTTCATTCGTTCTCGTTCTCGTTCCGTCTGTTCTGTTTTCCTCCTGTGAAATACAAACGTTTCAAAGACGATGAAGGAAAGATCTAAAGACCAAACTAAGACCAAACTAAAGACAAAACTATTCCAATGAAGACGACCAGATGAATATTCTGACCGTTTCCGATCCACTTCCTCCTCCAGCGCCGTCACTTCCTGTTGGAGCAGAGACACCCGCTCATGAAGAGCGGCGTTTTCAGACCTCACGTCCTCCAGCTGAGTCCTACAGAGGAGGAGAGGAGGAGGAGGAGAGGAGAAGAGGAGGAGGAGGAGAAAAGGAGAAGGAGGAGGAGGAGAAGAGGAAGAGAAGGAGAATAGGAGGAGGAGAAGAGGAGGAGGAGAAGAGGAAGAGGAGGAGGAGGAGGAGAGGGAGAAGAGGAGGAGGAGGAGAAAAGGAGAAGGAGGAGGAGGAGAAGAGGAAGAGAAGGAGAATAGGAGGAGGAGAAGAGGAGGAGGAGAAGAGGAAGAGGAGGAGGAGGAGGAGAGGGAGAAGAGGAGGAGGAGAAGAGGAGAAGAGAAGGAGGAGAAGAGGAGAAGGAGAAGAGGAGGAGGAGAAGAGGAAGAGAAGGAGAATAGGAGGAGGAGAAGAGGAGGAGGAGAAGAGGAAGAGGAGGAGGAGGAGGAGAGGGAGAAGAGGAGGAGGAGAAGGAGAAGAGGAGGAGAAGGAGAAGAGGAGGATGGGAGAAGAGGAGGAGAAGAGGAGGCGGAGGAGGAGGAGGGGAAGAGGAGGAGGGGAAGATGAGAAGAGGAGGAGGAGGAGAAGAAGAGGGGAGAGGAGGAGGAGAAGAGGAGGAGGAGAAGAAGAGGAGAGGAGCAGAGGAGGAGGAGAAGGAGGAGAATGAGAAGATGAGGAGGAGAGGAGAAGAGGAGGAGGAGAAAAGGAGAAGGAGG